>NC_079896.1:21635078-21916282 GCF_024868665.1 Triplophysa rosa | reverse complement strand
GTGTGTGTGTGTGTTCATGTTTGTATATCCCGGTGGGGACCTAAACCTGAATACACACCAACACATGGGGACTCATGTCACCGTGGGGACCAAAATTGAGGTCCCCAGGGGCAAAAAAGCTAATAAATTGTACAGAACAATATTTTTTACAAATCTAAAAATGCAAAAAGTGTTCTATGATCTTTAGGTTTAGGGATAGGGATAGGGATAGGGGATAGAATATACAGTTTGTACAGTATAAAAACATTACGCCTATGGACTGTCGCACGGGGATAGTCAACCAAAGCCTGTGCGTGTGTGCGTGTGTGTGTGTGTGCGTGTGCGCGCGTGTGTGCGTGCGTGCATGCGTGCGTGTGAATAAACCTGTGATCGTATACTTTGTGTATACTAGGGATGTAACAATATCAAAATCTCACTGCACGATAATACCTCGGTACGACGTGGTACGTTATTTATTGTTATACTTAAAATGCCAAATGATGACTTGGAGGTTTAAGTTATAGTATGAGATGTCAAATGACCTAAAAATCCCTTTTATAAAATAAAATAACTGCGCCATATGGACCTTGCCAAAGGTAACATCTATTATTTTTTCTAACATTCTCCATGTTAGGCCCGGAAGACCTTTCGTTTCATACTGTCAAGTGACCACGATAATATTGAGACAATTTTGCTATTGCGATAACACGATATCGATAATAAGTACCACATAAATGTGTTTATTTATACACAAAAGGAGAGGATGATACAATCAATGTCACATAAAACAGCTACTGACCTGTAGTCACAATAAATTGTGGAAACTGTTCATCTGAGAAATGGTTAATCTCATGACCGCTTGTGGCCACACAGACTGCATGTTTGATCACCGATTGCTTGGTCGTTTTGTGCCCTTTCCACCTGTGCTTCTCTAACCCAAGACCAGCAGGGCAATTTCCTCTGTGATGTGAGGAGCAGCCGACTTTTACTGTCATTTCTGTAATGGATGGCAGCAGATATGAATACAGTCATATTATTAATGTAAGACTGACAGTTAGATGATGTGAGTTATGGCCGCCTTTAGTTTACAGTCACTGTTTCATGAGGTCTTTCACTAAAAGCCATACATAAATGTCATTTGGCAGTGACCATAAACTATTACACAGCCAATTGGTTAGAAGATTTCCTCTGTTATCTATCACAGTTATTTACTGGTGTTTCTTTGTCAGACCAAAAGAAGCGTTTGTGTCTGAACTGCGGCGAATGTTTTTCCGGTGCCCACACACACAGAGCGCTTTATTATAAAACTCGTTCTGTATTCCAGGTGATATTGACGTGCCCTGTACAAGCTGCCTGTGAATGAGGCGGTATTTGACAATATGCACCTAAAAGCTCTTATTACTATGATAATGGAGCAGATGGGGGGGAGAGGGGTGAACTACCGCTCCGGGCTAAATGTAGAGCCGCGGCTTTGCACAGAAACCTCCGTTGATTTTATTATCAAACCTGCACACACAGAGCTGAGAATCCTGAACCCATGACACAGGTACAGACGAGAGCTCCAGTCAGCAGTCACACACAAAAGAGAGAGAACTCCTAAATAGAAATGAGAATACAGTTGAGGTAGTTCTTTGATAAGAGATATTTCAGTTCAGTTTGTTATTTTAGCAAATCTGAGAATGGCCTGATGGCATGCATACATCTACGAGACATCTATTTGATGTCTGCATTTACATATGCAAGACTTTTTTGTGTTTGCTCGTCTGCAATATGTCTCCGAGATGTCTCCTGTCAGATGTCACATGGACATCTAGAAGATGTCTGTAAGATGCCTTTTCTAAGACATTTATCGGACGTTTTTACTCCGCAGATGTTTTCCAGGTCTTTAGCAGTCATCTAACAGGCGTTCCTGTGCTATCTGGGTAGTTTGAGACATTAGTCCCAGGACAGATTACTAGAGTCTCTTTTGCTAGAAAAAAAATGATCCACCTGAGAAGACCAAACTTTCTCCATTTAATATTATTGCTGTCTAGGAGAAGACGAACAAGACAGTATGTGTCATTTGATAGATTGCATAGCCAATGGAGTTTGTGAGTCTCATGACATCAAATACTGTAAAGAACTGAATGTTCTGACATTTGCTCTGGACTACAGACCTCAGATGTGCTATGTGTCCCTTAGATCTGGTAAATAACTGAGCTCTTCCTGTGAAGTGTCTCAGATAAAGAGCGTAAGCATATACCTGGTCCATTACCGCGGCTCTGCCGCTCCGTATTGGCAGAACACGTCAAACTAAAGCAGCATTGATTGTAGTTCATTATGTGTATAGCAAAACCAATTTAGCTGAAGAGGCTGAGCTCTCGTCGGGCGTGTGCGGACGATCCTCTTTCGACCCCGAACGCATTCTAATCCCTCATTACTACGCCCTGACCTACAATGAGAGTTAAATACTCGCACTAGACTCTCTCGCTCCGAAGGGAACACCACGTTTCATGCAAGTAAGGATCTGGGCATATATCCATTGTGATTTTCATTTGTAAAACATTACAACATCTGCTGCGGCTCATTATATATGCAGCGATTAGCTGCATTATAAGTTTAGAAGATGTAAACATGTGTTTTGTAGTAAACGAGGCGGGTTTTGTATTAGGAGTGTGTTAGCGAGCTCTCCATCAACTGCTTTTCTAATAAACATCGCCTGAAGGTTGAGTCTTAACGCGTGTGGACTCCAGGCCCCGCGGGAGGAAGTTTTCTCGATCGCTCCAGTCATTTGCTTGTGTTTTGGTAAGTAAACAGTCATAGTGAGGTAACAGCGCTGCTAAAGAGGACACACTAACTTAGCATCCATCACAAAGTTACTCAACCCTTATACGCAAATGACTTCCACACCTCGACCATGAACTCGGAGAGGTCAGTTCAAATGCTTGTGCGGAGAGGCCGGGGTTAGTTGTCACAAGACTAATTGTGACAACTAACCCCAGCCTCTCCGCTTGTTTTTAACTGCATGGTTGTTTAGAAAGGCTTATGATGGATTTTAAATGTTGTTGCTTTAGAAATAAACCCACTCTGAGACATATTCAGTGGAGTGAAAAGTGTGAACAAGCCTTGGTCTATACAACCTAAAGAAGCAATTGGACATGTGTTTAAAAATGAGTGAGATGTGGAGATTTTAAAACAATCTGGTAAAAATAAAATAAATCTTTTTCTTTTCCTGAAAAAGTTTTAAACTTCTACTTTGATGATTACTTTTAATATTTGCATTTTTCAAAGACAAAGGAAGGTTTTAGTTGTTTGGCGTCATTTGGAAGTGTGTGTGTGTGTATTCACTAACCAGGTCTATAAATGAGCAGGTTTATTTGTTAACCCAACACACATTTTCGGTTACATACTGCTCCGCTGAGTTCACAGTGGCAAACAGAGTTTATTTTAATTTGCACAATTTTTCTTTTGCGTATTTATGGATTTACCGAGTGGAAAGTCACAGACATGGAAAACACAATTAGCGGAATATTTGTGCTCAAATATTGGTCTTGTATTGGGTCTCAATCCAGCAAAGTAATTATTGAATTTGTGGGGATCAAACAGGGCAGCGGGCAGGTAAATATTGTCGGCCAGCAGCGGCGAATCTGAGCAAATGAATGCATTTATGAGTTTATGTTTTCTGTAACTGTTTATTATTATAAATTTATTAAGGGAAGACAAATCTCAAACACTATGAAAGAAATACAACAGAGCAAAAATTTCCAATGTTAAACATAACCAATATTACTTCCATCAAAGCCGTCCATCAACTGGCTTTTACCATTTTTCCAGCTGGTCGCTGCTTGCCCATGCAGAGGTGACCACTGTGATGCTGGCCTGTTCTGTTTTGTCTTCCACCAAGAATAAAACTTAGAAATGATCCCTTAACATTACACTTGTTTTCACAAGTCGTGCGCGATCTGTGCATCTTTTTTATGTGTGTAGCACAAATTTTAATTCTTCAGGGTTTGTTCTGATGTAATGACACTTGATGTACATCTGAACACACAGCACACATGAGTGATGTAAGTATAAGTTTGTACGACTGTAGTTACGACAGCTGGAATAACTGACCTCCTCTCTCGAAGCTTCTCGGGTCGACAGGAAACACAGTTCTGGATTCCTCCGTCCTGACGGTCATTCAAACAAGACAATTTTATTTCAAACAAAACGTCGATAGATTTTTGCTGTAGTAGTTTGTCTGTAGATGTGCGGTTCGTTGTAGTTGTGAGTGAGATATACTGATCTTTAAAGAGCAGAGCATTTGGAATCGGAGTAAAATGATCTGTGTTCTCTCACAGATTCCACAGATTCCTGAATCGAATAGTACATCAAAACATCAGTAAATGAATCTCACATTTCATAATTTCTTGCTGCTTTGGTTCCTTGTTTGTCTTTTAAATTTAAGATCTATTTTTTTCTTTAAATAACACATTTTTTTTCTTGTTTATAACAAATGAGCCATGAATTAATTGCCACATTTCTGTTTTAGTGTCTAAACAAATATTTGTTTCTGGAAAATCGTTCATTGTTTGTCTGTTTGTTAAAAATGTGCTTTTAAAAAAATAACAAAAGCCTCATGTTGTAATTCTCTTCTCAGGGTTTGTGCAGCCATCAGTGATGTGCAGTTCCTGTGCTGGATATGAAGTACAAAAGGAATGTAAGACTTGCTTCTAACATAGACTACTGCTGCACCCTGCAGTTAGACAGCAGATTACCACAGCCACATGTCTCTGCTACTGCTCTCTCTCTCTCTCTCTCTCTCTCTCTCCTCTCTCTCTCTCTCTCTCTCTCTCTTCTCATCCTCTACAAATCTCTCTTCCAAGCACAAATCAATCTCATAAGCTCTCTCTCTCTCTCTCTCTCTCTCTCTCTCTCTCTCTCTCTCTCTCTCTCTCTCTCTCTCTGACACACCACTGCAGCTCTGTCTCTCTCTCTTTGATTCAAGATTCAAATGATTTTATTGGCATGGTAAAAAAACAGCATTTACATTGCCAAAGCATTCGAACATTACAGGTACATATTTACACACAATTACTCATGTTCAAATAGAAACAGTAGAAATAGTATAAGAATGTATATATAAACAATAAAATAAAAGTATTACATTTAATAAGATTTACAGAATACTGTCATGTCCATATATAAATGCAGTGTTTTGGTTATTTTTTAGTCATGGTCGTACTTTTGTCTCTGTATGTCTCTCTACCTGTCTGTCTCTTGCATGCTACATCATTTCCGATATTCCAATGTTTATGCATTCTTAAATTTTCAACATTATTCCTGTAAACTGACAGGAGACAATAGATCCTGTAGTATTTTTCCACAATGATTTTGATTTATTAAATGTAACCAGCATTAATGAAGACTATAAAATCATAATTACACTACAGCTAATGTAACATCTTGATAGAGTTACTGTTCAGAATATATCTCATCTCATTTCTACAGATCATTTTATGCAAAAAGCAGAGGTCATGGAAAACCTAGAAGTACCAAGGCAAATTTTCATTGATAATATTGATAAATTCCACTGTACTGTGGAAGTATTGGGAGATATTCACATACAAAAACATAACAGGAATAACGGGTTTAGTTTTGAGCCCTGTGCTTTTTAAAGGAGTAATTTTAATGTTGATATTTTCAAAAACATGCATTTTTAATTATAAATTGTTTAGTTAACAAAATCATGGTAACAGGGTTGACATAATAGGGTTGATCGTCCATTACTGTAATAAAACATAAGATGAAAGAAGTGATGAAGATGAATAAATTTTACCTTGACCTTGTAGGGCCACTTCCTGAAAAGAAAAAAAACAGGGTTGACACAAAACCTGCGGACACTACTTCAGATCTTTTAAACAATGTATTATGTGTACTAAAACCTTCAAATATTTGCAGACAGAATAAAGACGAAATCCTATAGCTTTAATTTTCATATACTAATGTTTTCATCAAAATCTATGTTAACACAGAATCACTGGTATCACCCACTTGTCATTACAGTCATTATTTTACACTTAAGTATATAAGGGATATAAATGGCACATATTCTTTGGAGTTTGTGGGTAGGAAATTGTTCAATTCTGGTCCTCTGGAGAGGTCACATACTTGAACCGTGTGCCACCCAGCAGTCTGAGCTGACCCTGGCATATGGCGGCACACGGGCACCTCATGGGTAAAGAAAAGCCCCTAACAAGTTCATAAGAATCTTCAAGCGTTGCTGTTTGCCAAAAAGAGTTACACACTAATTAACACTTTGAAAAGTAGCAAAGTTCTTTTTCCCTTCATTTGTATTCATAACATTATTATTTCAGAAATAATTATTTTGATTTCAGAGTAATGTTGATAACACAGCAAGGATGAAAGGAATAAGACTCTGGTTAGTCTTTTAAATGAACTTCCTTTTTAAATACCTGCTTGTTTGTAGATCTGATGGAAGTCTTTCTCCCTGTCATGCTTTCACACTGTTTTCCCTCTGGAATGACAGTAACCTCTTAGATCACACCATCCCCCTGAGACTCAAGCTGTGTTTCAACTTAACCATCTTCATTTTCTCACTCTGCATATCATGAAAACAGTGAGACCGAGATTATAAGATTTTTATTCTCTTGTTAAATCACCTGTAGCACATTTCAAAGAAAATGCGTTATAGGTGTATACATTATAAGAATTCTTAAAAAGCAATATGCTTTGAGAAATGATTGTCATGTTGTCTAATTTACCACCAGATTATAATATAGATGGATAAATCAGAAGTCACTCTAAAGTGCTGGTAAATACAAACCTGTGGCACATTTTGTATCTTTCTGATCATTGCTAAGTTTATTTGCAATTGTAAACAGCTGACAGACTAATGAACTTCATCAGTTCTTTAGTTTACTAGTATATGATTATTTATATTAATGTAACTGTTCGTGTCCCTCAAAGCTATAAGTTACAGTTACTTTATCACAGATAAGAGGTAAAGATGATTTCTTTTGCAGGGCTCAATTCTTATTCTGCAGTTTTATAGGCTTGGAATGATATGAGGATGAGCAAATAATCAAAGAGTTTATCCTACAAAGAAGTATTTGTTCTGCTGCACATAAGTGATGTCCCATTCAAATTGTGATCATTTTAAACATATCTGAGCAAAATGAAATGGCAAAAGCTTCTCTCATGGTCAGGTTTGTAAGGAAACCCAAGTTTAATTTGTATAGAAGGTGAATTTGTAGTTTGCATGAAGTCCAAGAGCTCATGGTGTGGACAGAAGTACAGATTGCAGTGTTGACAGTGAATCTGGGCTTTTCTGTGAGAATCATTGCACCTTCTCTCTCTCTCTCTCTCTCTCTCTCTCTCTCTCGTTTTTGGCATAACTTTATGCAATCTGTGTCGCGATCAAGCACTTGACACACATACACAACAAGGACAATAGAACTAGTGAGAGACACACAGACAACATATCATACACTTCATTTCATGTACAGTAATATGGTACTGTTTCTTGCAGAGATGAGCAGACTGAAGACATCTCAAGTCCCCCTGCTCACATTTTGACTGTAACTGATATTATACTATCATATACTGATAATATAGTATACTATAATAATACTATTTTTAATTATTGTCTAATTTTACTTATAAACCTAAAGTTTGGCTGTATTACACATTTTCCATGCAATCTGGTAAGCACTTTTAGATGCACACATGCTCTACATACATTTTGATGGTAAATGATAAATCTAATGTTAAACTAAACATATTTTCCACACAATCACATATTTGTCCAATTCCAACATAAATGTATATACAGTACCTTTTAGAACATGGTAAATAAACATTCCAATAACTTAATTTTTACATTTTTTGTGTTGACTGTATTTGTCAAGCTCAAACATTCATCCCTGTTACAGTAAAAAAACATCAATCAAATTTAATTTAATTTAATTATTTTAATGTAGATCTCTTGAATACAAAACAAACTGGTCTGAGTAACAGCTAAATTTAAGCCAAATCAGCAGCTCTCAATCATATTATAAGTATTTATTTATTAAATTGTTTATATGTTTCATGATTTTTCCAAATTGTGGCATCAGGAATACAACAATTGCACACCTGAAATAAATGTTAAATAAAACCCATAATACTTAGTTTGACCTCCTCGTCGACATTAAAGTTTCAGTTCATTATGCAGTGATCGCTGACCCATTCCAGTTTCATTCCAAACATACTAAAAAACTTCTCCAAAAGCAAAGTTCCTCTGATGCACTTAACACAAAGTTCTTAAAGTGAAATCTGTGTGGACGATTCCTCTCTTATCCCTTTTCCCTTCACACTCTTATAATCAGATGTATCATAGTGAAGTTGAGAGTCCAGAATAATCAGCTTGCATCAGATACGGGCCTGCTGGCTGCAGGAGGCATGCGACGGTGCACTGTGCAGGAAGATCAGCATGCAGCTTTAACATCCTAATCAGACAGTCTCTCACAGACTATTGTCTGCGCCGCTGCTAAAAAAGCGCTTTATGGGAAATGAATGCGAATGCTGCAGGATGCCAGAAGCATTTCACACAAATGGAGAAGTGCTTCACTGCCACTGACAGCGGGCCAAGAGGGTGTGTGTGTGTGTGTGTGTGCGTGCGTGCGTGCGTGCGTGCGCGCGCCGTGCGTGTGTGTGTGTGTGTGTGTGTGTGTGCGTGCGTGCGTGCGTGCGTGCGTGCGTGCGTGCGTGTGTGTGTGTGTGTGTGTGTGCGTTTCAAAATACAACAATAAAAGCAAGACAGAGAAAACAGGGAAGATTTAGAGCATTTGAGAATTCTGATTGGAGGAAACTGTCTGTTTAAAAAAAAAGAGAGAGAACAAAATGAGTGTTACGTTTTAGACCACTAGTATTTTTATGTGTGTTTGTTTAAAATAACTGCGGTCATTTTTTCTTCAGATAAATGTAAGCCATTTTTCCAAGCAGGTGCTGTGAGCATGGATGTGTGTGTGTGTGTGTGTGTGCGTGTGTGTGCGTGCGTGCGTGCGTGCGTGCGTGCATGCGTGCGTGTGCGTGTGCGTGTGCGTGTGTACGTGTGTGTGTCAGGTTGTGAGCATGGTTAATCAGGAAGGTCAAAACTTCTGAGGGAACATCTGGCCACAGAATCTGTCCTGTTATGAGTCTCTGAGAGAATGTGATTTGCTTTCAGTTACAGAGTGAATTGTGTGAGAATCTGTGAGATCCAAAAATATTTGTCTAAAACTGAACTGCAGTATTTTTAGGTTTAATATTGTTATATTAAAAACGTCACACATTTCACCTTAAGGTTTAATGCAAAAAATACCCATATATTATAATATCGAAATTTAATTTTGTACTAGACTAGTTGATTATGTCATGCACAATGCATTATGGGATTGCTGTGAGCTTTTGCTGATTTGTTTCCATGGTAACAGGGATTCTTTTCAGGATTAGTGTAGTTATTTTATGGGAAACCAGCAATTAAATATATATTAATAAATATATTAATGAAGTTGAGATCACATTGAAAAGGTTCTAGCTCTGTTCCAAAATACAATGAGCCTACATAGAAAGTTGTGTTGCTCCCAACACAAAGGTGGACATTATGCTGTCTTCTAAAATACCTTCTTTTGGGTAAAAAAAATATATTATTATTATTCATTATTTTTCATTTTATTATATTAGTCATTCTTTTTCAAGTAAATGTACCTTCATAATATTTAATTAAAAATATTATCGTATTGGATTACATTGACTGTCCATTGGCCAGAACTCCAATTTACAATGATTCAATCAATTCCCCAAAAAGGAAATCAAGTCCCGTCCTACGTATTTTTTTATCAACCCAGAAGCTGTTTCACTCGGATATATGTCAAAATACGGAATAAAAAAATGGTGCAACATATGTTTCATGAAGACTTTAATTATAAATGTTTCATTCAATACTACAAATTATCCCAAAAATATTTTTGTGTGCTCTTTTAAGCATGTCGTCACTTATAAGCATCCAAAAGGCCCATGCAGCAGATAGCAAGCAGGGCTATTCAGTTTTTCTGCTTGTGGGTAAGCGGAGATCACTTTTAAGTCACCTGAAGCAGTTGAATTACTTGAGCATCACAGGCAGTTGTGCCTGTGGAGAAGTTTTGCTGTATACTTTAGACCAGAGTATACTCTGTCACATTCAGTGTAAATCTCATAAATGTCACATATGTTTCTGTTTGTCCATCATACTTCCAGTTGAAGTGATTTTTCTCTGAAACCAAGTCGTGATTCACAAACATGTGTAACACATCACAACCTCTTCATGAGGAGAAAAAAACACTTTTATTTTTCATAAGGTGATCCTTTCTAATATTAATGAGCTCTGAGACCACACATCAAGTTCATACACGTTATATTAAAATTTATGAAGGACTTCATCAAAAAGCACTTTGGCCGTGCCGGTGAGACAGGACAGATCTGTAGTGACATAGACAACGCACAGGGCTGGTTACAGCGAACCCTGTTAGACGAGAGGTTATGAAACGCTACCTGTCAGCTGAACACAGTAAAAGAGAGAGAGACTTTCCAGGTCATTCTGCTTTGAGTACAAGATCTATACATCTGTTTCTAACATGACTCAACTTTAACGCAACATAAAACTTGATCTAAACAAAATTGTAACGTGTTCATTTTCAGATGGTGATGCTGTGAACATCATGTAAAACATCAGAATGATTCAGACTGTTTTCTCAGGTCAGTCCAGATTTCCTACACTCCACATACTGTCTATTACATTGTGTAAAATAAACACTGCTGTGCAGAGATCAGACAATACAAATCTAACATCAGACACACATGTAGCCTATAAAGTCAACATCTTATAAACAGAACATTTTGCCAGTAGAGCATCGCATCACAAGACTCTTTGATTACCGTGCAGTGTTTGTTTTATGTTAAATATGAACTTATTTAATGGAAACACCTCCTTATTGCAATATACTTTATTATAGATTTTAATTGTATGGCGCACATGGGCTGGATATGAAGTGCTTTCTTTCACACACTGAATAACCAACAAAGAGTCTTTTATTCTGCACGCGGTTCATCCCGAGCTATTAAAGGTCTGAAATATCTCTGAAGATATTTTGCTCCTAATTGGAAATAATTAACTTTGCCATCTCGGTGGCTTCAAAGTTATATTGTTCCTTTATGTATCTGAGTAATTAATTTTTAATTTAACAGTTGAATGCAAATTTTCGTCTACAACTACAAATTCATCATTTTTTTACTGTGCCAAATACTGAAATATTTATAACTGTGCCCACATAAGGGTCCAGACGCGGTATGAAGGAACATTTTTTGATATTTAATAGCAATGTTTTGAGTCTTGTCTCTGCAGACGACACAGCTTAACGCATTTTACAGAAGCCGAGTGTTCGAACTCTTTTTTTTCTCCAGCACGATCATCATTAACAACGTAAGATTCTCCCCGAACCATCTGACGGCACATTAAAATACCGACCTGAAAGTGTCGCTTCGGTAAATAAAGTACTTGTCTTTGTACCGTGCAAGGGATTAAAAGGGTTTGTGTTAAAAACACGCCAACAGAATGTCTCAGACGCACATGTGGGTCCTATTCTGTTTTAAAGAATCAAAGCTGGTGTAAAGGGAACAGGGTTGGATGTTGATGTTCATTTAATTGAATTCACTTTTTTGCACAATTATGTAAAGTTGGAGTACATACAGCTATACTTCTGCCCACCGGGGCCTCGGGGGATGTGTGCCTGAGTCACTCAGAGTGTGACCCCCTTTACATGGCAAACACATCACTGTACATCTCCATACGAGACACCAAAAAAAGAGAAAAATAAACAATATATTTTCACTTAAAACAATATTAACACTCCAGAAATATAGCCCTCCACGCTGCAAGTAAACGTTAATAAATGTTTACAATAAATGCGCAGAAATGCCGCACAGTTTAATAACCCCAATTAAATTCATTTTTTAATCATTCATGGCCAATATAAAATATTCAGTATGTTTGTTTATTCTGAAAGTGGCAGCGCTGAACAGACTCGAATCTGTTTTTATATCTGAGCTGAAAATGAATAACGCAAAACAATGAGAGCACAAAAACACACGAGAAGTGTGTAAATGTTCATGTTAATGTGGTCGGGGTGAGCCTGAGGGAGAGCAAATGGAGAAATAGACCCTTCCTCTGTCTTTGTGCTTCCCATTTTTATGATCTGGTAATAGCAGTTTAATGTCTGATGTATTTCAGTCATCTCCGTCGAGCTGAACGAGCGCTAAATAACAGCAGTGATGGACTCTCGTCCAAACAGCAGACGGCTGCAGGTGCGCTGGACGCAGGCGTGCCGTATAGCACAACATGCTGTAGTTTGTGTTGTATCTAAGCTGGAATCACTGCCAGAAGAGCAAAGGTCTTCTGGACAGTACGTCTGGCTCTGAGCTCCAGAACCATCCTGTAAGCGGAGAGACCGGCAGCACGTGTCTCCATCCCAACGTCTCTCTCTCTCTCTCTCTCTCTCTCTCTCTCTCTCTCTCTCTCTGGCACCCGTTTCTCCCTGGAGTTGATTTACAATCCCAGCGATGAGAATTTTAGCACGACAGGTGTTAATAGATCCAAAGAGTACAGACGAAGGCACACATTCATTTCACACAAGCATGGGCCGGTGCAAACGTGCGCACGCGCTCAGGCTGCGAGTCAGGGGTGCCACCTGTCCTTCCTGTTGTCCAGGTGGGCACCAGATAGAGTTTCTCCTCGTAAACGCGCGTTTCGCCGCTGTTACGGGAATGCCAGCTGCTTAAATATGAAATGATCTCAGCATCTGAGAGCAGCAGATGGGTCAGACATGCAACACTGCAGCGCTTGTCAGACGCATGCACGGAGACATACGAGTGTATGCGACACTACATAAGTTTTGCAGTAATCATTCTGTACTCATTTTACTCATTTTACAGCAGCCACAGTCACGTGTTTCATCATGTGATACTATAACTGCACAGTAGTATTGCCAATTCTTTCTTCATGAGGCTAGAGTTGTGCTTTCTTACCAAAAGCAACGTTTAGGCTTGGTTCCAAACCAAGAGCTGAGTGTCTATAGGCAGCGATTTTCTGAGAGACCGTTTTCAACTAAAAATGGGAAACTTTTTATGCATTTTGGCTGTTCGTTTATACGACAACAGGGTTTTAGGGGACTGAAAACGCAAACTTTTGAAAACGGGTCTCAAAGTGCACGTTTTTGAAAATCATGGCGTTATGTCGCTGATTTCCAATTACGGTGGCATCATGCTCATGCATATTACATGTTCAGTCTACGCATGCACAAGTATTCCGAAATAATTATAGTAGTCTCAGTAATGAGTGTTTGTGCTAGGCGACATCAGTAGTGAACCCTCAGGGCCCTCTAGGCCATCTATGATGACCTAAACTATCGTAAAAAATTATATTGAAAATTTTTTAATTATTATTTTCAATAAAAGTCTGACGATTTTCCCTATTTGATATGTATATTTGACTTCCTGGATTGATGCGGACTATATCCATGTGAGATTTCCAAGTCTCACAAGAGTAATTCAAGATCACCGAGCAGGAGCAGTTCTGTGATGTCATAAGCTGTCTGCGCAGCCTGCGCATGCTGCAAGAAGTCGAACGCGGGCTTACGTCGGGGGCCATCAATGAGGCTACTGATGATAGTACAATAGTAAATCAATGAGAGAGATTAATTTTGAGTGACTGTAAAACTGACCAATCATACTGTATCATTCTAATCGGGCGCGCATTGTTTTTTGCTAACTTTCCACCATCTGGGGGGTTGGTTTGCCAACCGCCAAACTTCAAAAGAAGAAGAAAAAATGCGGAAAACGTCATTCGAAACAGCATGTGGATGAACTTTGTTATCAACTCTCGGAAAAAACGAGAAAAGCTGATAAACGTTATTCAATCAAAACAACAGGAGGAATACTTTGTTATCAAGTAATTTGATCATCAAATTGTAAGTTATTTATTATTTATTAGGCCACCGTGTCTCAATTCATTCTAGTTGCTGATGTGCACAGTTTATGTTGCTTAGCTTTATTTGAGACGAGTGATTTTGACTGTGGTCAGTCTTAAATTTAACATATTGTGCATATTTGCTGTTATTCTGCATAACAGTGACATTTTATCAGATAAATGGTAAATTTTGTCATGTCAAACCTGTATGAGTTTCTTTCTTCCGCAGAACACAAAAGAAGATATTTTGAAAAATGTTGTTGACCGAACAGCGATGGCAGCCGTTCATTTGCATTGGTTTTGTGTCCATACAATAGAAGTCAATGGCTGCCACCACTGTTCGGTTATCAACTTTCTTCAAAATATCTTCTTTTGTGTTCTGCAGAAGAAATAAAGCCATACAGGTTTGAAATGACAAGAGGGTGAGTAAATGATGACAGAATTTTCATTTTTATGTGAACTATTTATTCGCTGGTGGATCTCTGTTTACTGTCTGCTAGTGTAGCACAGGTTTTCTTTGCTGAGAGCGCTCTCATGAGGTGTCGCTTTTTAAACTGGTATTTTGTACGTTAGCCTATGTTGGTTTTATGATCAGACTGGGAGGCAGTGTCTGTCATGTGGTCCATTATTCCGTTGAAGAGCGCATACACGCGGCACGCCGATCATAATGCATATAATAATGATTTGCGCAGAGGGCCAAGGCTCAAACGTCATGGTTCGCTATGGGCGACATACTTACTAACGATTCTTCTTGTCAGAAAAGTGAGTGAAACACACACATATTTTGATCAAATAATACGTCATTAATAGCGATTTACTTCCACGATTTGGTACGTTTGTGTTCATATAAGCAGTGAATGGTACCGGAGTTTACATGAACCGTACCCCAGACCTCCCTTTTTAAGCAGACTCGGGTACGGTTAGCAGGTGCGCACCCGGGTTCGGAAGACAGCGTTCAGATCTAACCGAACCGAACTCTGATGTTAATCGAACCCGGGTGCGCACCAAAAGTGCTAATGATTTTTTTTTGTGCTAGTCAGCACAATATTTTTTCGTCTCACTAGCACAACTATTTTTCGTGCACTCAGCGTGACTTCCGATACATATGTCACATGTGCATATACATTTATATTTATATAACATGATACCAGAGGAAGTCGTACATATTTCACAAGATGGCTATAAACACCCCTTACCCAACTCAAACTCTAAAATCACAGGCGCAAAAGCTAATTTTGCTAAAACGAACACATTTTACAAGGTGGCTAAGCAACGCTAAAGGTCCACCCTAACCCCGCCCCTAAACCTTACGTCACAGGATCGAAGTGAAATCATAATAAAATATGTGCGAATTACCATCAGATTGCATTGATATTTTGTTTATACATATCAAAGGTACTGCGTTTTAAAATACATGAAAACAAAAAAGTAATGCGGAGTGACACGAAAAAAAGGGAAAATTTGTGTCCATGAACACAAATTAATAGATTCTACATTTCGTGACTATGTACTGTGTTGTTATAAAACGCAAAGGAAAAACTTTTCCATTTTCTACTCCACCTCTACTACACCTCATTAGCATTAGCATTCCAACTGAAATGTACCCACATAAGTGGCACATGTGTTTGCAACTCCACAAACTCACAGTTGACACAAACAAGTAGTTGCTATTATAGCACACAAAAGGACTTTTCACAATTGAAATAGTTAACCCTGGGTCATTATAAACCCCAATACTTGGTTAACTGTTTCACGTTTCACACTGCTAATGCTTCAGAATCTCACTTCACACTGTGAATTCTTAAATTGAAAAAATGAGACTTAAGGCTAAATACATTACAAGACTTTTGCTCAGATTTTGCCCAGATTTTCAGTCTGGACTTGTTGCAGAAAGTCTGTGCCATTCTGCAAATTTGATCAGTTAGTGTGTTTCTATCTGAAACTTTCAAAAAATCTGCAAGTGTATGATGTCTAGTTTAAAAAAATCTGTTCAGATTTTAAAGTCTTGTAGTGTATTACAGCCATTAGAGAATGTAAGGAGGGAGCTTGATTAAAATGAAACAAAATAAAAAAAATGTATTACATTAAGATACTATGGGTTAATGAAATGCCCTAAAAGTGGATAAAAATATTTTAATAGACTGAACTATTTTGGGGTACTTTGTGTTATTTAAATCTTTCCCGCCAGCATTTAAACAAAAAAGTTGCCAGTTAGCGGCCGCATTTTTGATCATTTTCACAAAATGTTAATAGCCCCAAGAATACTTTCTTCAATTAATATATGTAAATGAAAGGACAGAGCCTCTGCTTTAAAACAACTTCATTTGATTTTTTATTATCTCTCGAATGTGAACAAAAAGGTAAAAATGTGTTTTTGTCAAAGACTCCATGCAATTCAGACCCATGATTAAAACATAGATATTCACTTAGTAGTTTAAGAACATGCGTAACAGCGGCCCCGACAATATAACAATGAAAATATTGAAAAGAAGCATTTTGAGAGCGTTGTGTCATAAATGATGTGAAAACAGTTGAAAAATATATTTATACTGTAATAGACACATCTTTTGAGAGTTTGACTGTGTTCTAGAAAGCACATTAGCATCTTCATGGTAACACCTTGACAACCACCAACAACAGCCATCCACAACTATGACATTGAAAGAGTCGGGCAATGAGTCTGTACATTTGCGTTTTATATTTTTTAAGCCGTTCAGCCAACCACTCATTTTATTGGAAGGAACATTTGTAAATTCTGTTTCCACTGCACGTGTGCATATGCGTGTGTGGTCCAGCACTCAGCTTTGACTCTAGCCAGCCATGGCTGCTTTTAACCTCCTCTGCGCTCGTACCCTCTTCACTTTCCATCTTCCTGTCCCACACAGAAGCACTTACCGGAGACATTTCCCTTAATCCTCTTTCAAAGAACTCTATCTAAGTTCAGGAAAGTGTGAATTACTGAAACAGCTCATTTCCAGGGACGATCTGCAGAAGGGTTTGAATTCATCACAAATGGCGGCATTAATTCTATAGAAGCATGTAAGAGGGGCAGGCGTCGGTAATTAATATCGTGTGCCATTAGAGGGCGAGGTGACTAACGCTCTTTCTGCGTCTCTCGTGCCTTTCAAACTTTCTGCCAGGCGTCGAACAGAAATGAGAAACACATTATGGTTCCATTAATTGATTTATGCTCTTTTAAAATGGACGTCTCATAGAGCCTCAGGAATTAGAGGCACTCTTGGGCCAATTAGAGGAGCAGTGGATTCTGCTCATCTGTGCATCTCAATCATCTCAATGCCCACAGGTGAAATGTCAAATCTGAAAGACTCAGAGCGGCTCCTGAATCCTAAACCGCCTCGCGTCGCCCCACTCACGGTCTGATATCTGATCTCACAGACAGTTCTGAATACTGTGAACACTTCACCATCAATCTGTCTTTATATAACACATCCAGCTCTGAAGGAGCAATAAGCCACATCATTTTACCACAGGTCAGGGGTCTTCAACACAACTTGATGCATCAAACATGCCTCATCCAATCAGAACATATCAGAATTGGTCACATTTAAATGAATGTGATCAAAGAATGAAATCAAATAATCATTTTCTCACCCAAATTTTGTTTCAAACCACCCATCAGATATTCAATAAATTATAATCTCCTTTTGCGTCTCGAGAAATGATAAGATCTAAAACGAAATAACTATCAAAATAAAAAATGTAACCAAAATCCATCATTTAGTCATGTAAAAATGTATGAAAAAAACATGCTTAATAAATGTTATTATTCAGTCCCTGCAGGATTTTGCGATCACAGAATTGTCGCAGATTTTCCACAAAATTTGGCCGAAGACGCGCCGTGATGTCATCACATCGCCCATTCCCTCAAAACCTGCTCCAAAAGTCAAGCAGAGATACTATAGAAGGGAGATAGAAGGGTCCGTAACACTTACAATTTGCTAACAACATCGATTGGCATCTATTTATAAAAACTACCCTCTGGTCTCCTTTCCTTCGTTCTGCTGAATGCGTTAGCATTAGCCATAGCGCTTTTTTGGCTAAAGGTTGCAGGCTAGTGGCTTTGTGTCAAGTCAGCCTCAACCATGTGTGTGTCACGTTCTTAAACAACACACCTGGAAACAACATAAAGCCGTCTGATCTATGAAGAAAGCTGTCATGTTTATTTCGGTGTCAATGAACATTCATCACAATCAACTAAACGCTGATTTCTTAAAAGTATATGAGATTTTTCACAGGTGGTAGTTTTAAGTTTTAAGAAGAACCCTATTTGCCAATTCAAGTAATATTTTTTACTTTTTCGGTTAAAAACCCCCGCAATTTTTACCACAAAATTTGGATAAAGCCGCTGCAAAAGTATACACATTTTTGGCCGCAAAAAATCCTGTAAAATCCTGTGGGGACTGATTATTCTTTAAACATTGGTGTTTATCATATTGTTTCATGTTGTGCCTGCAAACTGTCCAAAAAGATCTGTGTGCCAGTCCGAATCACGCTGGTCTCTTTCCACTCGAGACCTGTCTCGCTCTCCTCAGACCACCTGTCGTGTGTTTCTCAGTCTGCGTGGAGGTTCAGACAGACAGCAGTGCAGAGATCTCTTCAAACATTCAGACTGAACAGTCAATGAGATGCAAAATCATGGCTCCGCTTCTCTTTGTAATAATGGATTCCAATGCAAATCCAATGACCTTTAATTAATGTATAATTCTGTCAATGATCGTAACCTGAAGAAACCATGACTAAATTTAACAATTAGCCTGTTTAACCTGCTGTATGAGTTTGACCTTTAGTTAAGCACTGCCTGATTCTAAAGGAGCACTGGGAGGGGGGTGCTATCTTTGGTTGATCGACAGAAAACCTGATGGAGGACGATACCAGAACTGCACATACACCAACACACACCATGAGACTCCAGCTCTGTTCTTCAGCCCTGAGAAACATCTTACTCTCATGGGTTCCAAAGAACAAATGCAAAAGTTGCACTCATGCCACAAGACATTGAAAACATTTAGACTTTGGTGATGTATGCAACCATTAGCCAGCGAGTTTCAGACAGTTGGTCTTTTGTGGAAATTCAATTCGTTTGAATGCTTTTCATCACACCCTCTAAACACAAAAAACCCCAAAAGAAACAAAAAAATCTGTCAAATGCTCAGTGTTTCTCTAGTGTGTAGACACAATAGCCATTAAATGTTCTGTTATGTGTTTAATTTCAGTGCAGACACCAAACTACATTGCTTTAGTTTTGTCTTTTTCATTTGACTTTATGAATTACTTAATGAATTATGACTTTATGAACTAGAATGCAATAAAAATAAATGCACATACTGTGCACTGTAAAAAAAACTGCCAATTCGCATACTATCCGTCCTAAATAGTATTCGAAAATAGAATTAGTAACTCAAATCGGGAATGTTGAAAAGAGTATTCCAAAGATTCCCGGATTGTCTACTACTTCCGGTAGAAATTCGAAGTGCAGACTGATGCACACTCTACGGCTGATATTACCCACAACTCACCGCGAATATAGGTGGAGTTAGTGACATTAATAAAATGAAATAACTGATGCGTCACTAAATGAATCAATATAACTGCAAAGTTAACATTACATACTGTAAGAAACAATCAATGAATAATACTTAAATGGAAGGAAGAGCTGTATTTTGATGGGTGTGACAGTCAATTTGCACAATGTTGTCTAGGCAACAATAACGGCCACTTCTGTTTCCTGTTAGTATGTCCCAGTGCGTGCATTTGCTACACACTAAAATGTATATACTTTTTGATAACAAAAACAGTACTTTTAGTGCATAGTATACTGTAAGTGGGGAATTGGGACGCGGCAAAACAGTCACACAGTGGGAGGAATCACACAGGGAATTATGGGAAAGTCCATTTTTACAGTAAATTTGATATTTTTAAAATAAAAATAAAACATTTTACCGATGTTTCTTATACCTGTATCTTTAAAGTATGTATATAATCTTGTTGAATGTTATAAAGATTTTTACTGTAAAATATATAGTAATTCTTAACTTTTGCTTTTAAAAACTGTAAACTTTACATTATGTTACAATATAATTAAATCTAATGTCTTGGTATATATTTAAAATTTTTTACTGTATCATCTATACACTGTTTTTATGTTAAAATTACATACATTTTTGACAGTGGACAAGGGTTTAAAACAAAATGCTTGTGCATCTTTCTGTCACTGTGTACAGTAGAGTAAAGGTCTCTCTTTAACACACTGCTCTGCGGTAAATTGAGTAATACTAACTGCTCTTTTACTGATTAGAGGTGAAAGCGTGTTTATCTCTGTCCATTTAGCCCTGTACTGTATCTAAGCCAACACATTAACATCTGTCCTCTATTTACCCACCAAATCCAGTCCAACAACGGAGTCTGTTCTCTGCAGCGGGGCCAAATCTCCCAGCTGACTGACGGCGGGCAAATTCTCCCGTCATTCCAATTCGGGGGGTTTTGAGCAGGTTCTGGCTGTTCCACTCTAAACCAACAAGACAGAGACAAAGACACAAAGCGTCAGAACAACCTTCAGGAGTCTATCCTCACAAAGCCTCCAATTAAGACCTAAAGCAATACAGATTTACGTTATCGATGGGGCCGAGCCGAGACTCGCGCGAGCTCTCGACACAACAGGCCTTTCATCCACACACCTTCTTGATCCATTTCAAACTTCTGATCGCACACACAGGGATTTGTCTCTTTTTTTCTAGGTGTCTTAATTACTCGGAGGAAGTGCGGTTCTGGCGGTTGGTCATCCGCTGCGATCGCTCCATTTGCATGTCTGTGTAGTGAGAGGTTGGCAGCGCATCCTCTCGTCCAGATTGTGGCCCCTCTCCGCGGTGAGGCTGCCTTGGAGGAGACAGCGTTGTGGGATTAGGGTTTTAGCAAGTAAGGTAAGTGTGACTACAAGCTTTGGCTGTCCATCTGCTCTCCTGCGGTACCCTGGCCAGCCAGAGACGCCTGCAGCAAGGACCTGGCCTCCGTACCAACACACACACGCGCACGCAGCCAAGAACCCTCTGCCTGCTGCTCGCAACCAAACGCTCCATATGCACTAAAGTTTTTCTCTCCTTCGCTAGAATATTTCCTTTTCTCTGCTTAATAAATAAGACATGAGCGTGTCTCGAGCTCTAGGGGAGACGGGAATAATTTGTAGGGCAGTGATGTTTGCTGGATTCCTGTGAGATCTTAAACGCACGCACACACCTGATTCAGCGGGGGCTAATCCACAAGCTTGTGGTGAATTCAGATGTGTTTACATTGGCGGTTTTTTAAAAGTAATCATTTACAAAAGCATTTATCTAATGCCATGTTGTTTCAGCCCTGTGTAATTTGTCTTAATGACATCAAACTGCTGTGACGCGTCTGAATGAGGAATGTTTTCATTCATCATAACTATAAGAGATGAAGAAATACGATTCTTAGCTAAAACTCTCTAGTTTCTTTAGAAAAATTACAATATAGTTCACATGATGAACTAATCTGCTTTTGTATTTAACTGAAGAACCAAAAAAAGTTGAAGGTGAGTAAATAACAAACTTTGAGAAATGCTGATGATAAATGTACACTCTTCAGAAAAGTTGATTCACAATGCAAGAGAAGAACCATTTGGCTGAATGGTTCCATAAAGAATCTTTAACATCCAAAAAACCTTTATGTTTCACGAAAAGGCTCATGTAGTGAAACAAGCTCATTAGAATTGTGAAGAAAAATGGTTCTCATGGTGAGCGATATTCGCTTCAATTGTGTCTTCCGCGCAAGTTGAAAAAATTTCCACTCAAGCGGCATATTCGCGCGAAAATTGACTACTATGGGTTGACACGTCTGGGCTGCGTTCAACCCCGACAAAACGTTTTTTAAACGTTTTGTTACGATGCGCATCGTAGAGAGATGGGGATATTTTACGATATGTTTAATTGTATTCGTTCAGCGGCCAAGACGGTACCTACTCTGCGCCAGCGCGTCACGTGTGCTTATCTCACTATGCGGTAGAGAGAGAAGCACAAGACACAATCTGTGTCTCCAAGTGGTTTACAAAGCGTCATATTTTCCTTCACAATCGCCGTTAAAACACAGCAAACTTGAAGCGTGACTGCAGGCGAGTCACCCCGAAACTCATTACAAAAGCAACACAAACGTTTTTAAATGCCAATGTTAATTTATCCGCTAACGTGAGCTGCTGCTTAACGTGATATGCAACATAAAGTAAGCCCAAAGAAACCAGCGCTGTTCCGATCAGAGAAGCGATGAAGTGAGTCGTACTGTATATTAAAAGATCGAATGACATGCTAAAAAATAAGTATGTGATTTGCATGATTGAAGAAATGTAATACAGTTTATGTAATATGTCTTTTTGAAAGATTTTTCTCATACATTACTGTCTCAAGAAAAAACAGCGCAGCTTCAAAGAGACACAAGCCAATAGCGCTTGAGTGTGAGCTCTGTCAGAGCGTTTCATTGGTTGAATGTACTGAATGAACAATTGAGTCAAAATGAGACTGAATGAACTGCTACATGTCGTTCATGGTCTAATATTCTCTATGTTACAACAATGCGTATCCAGTAGTTATTGAACTTTTCTGAAAAATAAAGGTAATGAACTGGTTTAATTTAATTCCAAGGTAAAGTAAATTATGTCGAAACAGTTAAATCTTTATATGGAACATTTAATTACACCAATTAAATTAGTTAATCCAGATAGATTATACTAATATAATGTAGATTTCGTCGACTAAAAATAGACTAAAATTATGATAAATTGGGATGACTAAAACTAAATTGCATTTTAGTCAAAACACTATGACTAAAACTAAATCAAAATTTGCTGTCAAAATTGACACTGATCTTAATTATAATTTCAGTTAAGCCTTAAAATGTTAAAATTCTTTATTAAGTTGTATGTGCAACAAAATAAGTTACTGAAATTGTTAATATTTTGAAAATAAATGTTATTTGAATTTCAGTTTCATTTTTGAATTTTGTTCAAAATATCTAGATGTGTATCGTATCGTGAACCCAACATCGAGATATGTACCGAATCGTGAGCTGAGTGTATCGTTACACCCCTACTGTTTTCTAATATCTTCAATTGTTGCGTATACCGAGCTGCAGCGGACACAATTAAACGACTTTACTTGGACCCATTGTGCGAGCTGTCTCTTTAATACCGCGTGGGTTAGATACATGTTGCTGCTGATTGGGCTGACATTCTTGACACGCCCACCAAACAAGAGAAAACGTATCTCAAACCCTGTTGCACACCGTTTCCAGGAAACATGTCGTTCAACGCGGAAACCGTAGCAAAACATTGAGCACCGGTTTGAGCTTGAGCATGCCCCAGGATGCGCGAAGACATTCTCCGTCACGTGACGGTTTTTTCCGCGCGAGTAATGTGATAAACAAGTAATCCCGCGAGTAATATAGAGCGAGGAATGCATTTGTTGTGAGCACACAGTTAAAGGAACCAAAACTATGTTGTAGCTGTTATATAGTATATCATAGTGTATCATTTAAAAAATTGCTATATCAAAAACAATCATCTTGAAGTACAGAACAATATAAAATTTGGATAGCTACTCCCAGGTATTTTTATACTTGGAGTAAAGATTATGCTTCAGTAGTTGAGGTTAAACAGAGTTGATAATCTGTTGCCCCAGCAGCCCTCATTCATGTATGTAAAGGGTTAAATTAGGCATGGAACGGAAGTAGCTATTGTCTTCTTTTCCACATCGTGACGTATATCCAAGTGAAAAGGCTACTGACACAAGAACAAATGTAGGGCGGGGCTTGATTTCATCCATTGAGAACTGATTGGATCATTGAAACGAGTCCTGGGCACTTCAGATTGAATGAGCTGCTGAGATTTATGGAGAAGAATTAAAACAGCATGTTAGAGCAGTGGTTCTCAAACTTTTTCGTTGTAAGGCCCCCTTTGCGTAGAGTGCATCGCTTTGCGGCCCCCCAAATAAAGAATTATAATCTTAAATTTAACATTTTTATTTAAACAAAAACATATTCGGTTATACAATGCTGAAACATCAATTCTTTTGTCTGGTGGTCTTATTTTTCTGATGTTTGATTGCATAAAATCTATGATCAATTTCTATATTTCATAAAATGCCACAAAATCTGTGGCCCCCTGGATCCATCTCGGGGCCCCCCCAGGGGCCACGGCCCCCAGTTTGAGAACTACGGTGTTAGAGGAATCTGAAAGTAGTGCTCACCTTACCAAAGCTGTAAAAATAGATACACAGAGAGAAAGTCATGCGAGTTATTTAAAATTACATCTGCACACCCCTGAGGGCCTTGACTAGACATATGAGAGGGCCAACTGATAAAACTTGAGAGAGAGAGAGAGAGAGAGAGAGAGAGAGAGAGAGAGAGAGAGAGAGAAAGTGAGGGAGAGATACAGAGAGGGGAATGTGAATGGACAAGCATCAGGAGGGAAAACACTAGACACATGACGCTCTTTATTAGATTGTTGGCGTGACGACCGGCAATGGTCTATTCCTCAGCATTAATTATGTATGGTGTATTTCAGTAATGTAATCCTCAGGTGAGCGGCGAGTGATAGAACGTGTAATTTTGAGGTTTAATGTTGACGTACCCCTGCTAGGGGACTCTGGGTCTCCGTATAAATCAGACAGACCTGCGTTGTTTCATCACAAGACACAGACGCATGCGGCAGAATCTCTTTCTCTGAAGTTTATGACCCTTCCGTGACGTTGCTCGAAGGAAAGCATTCCACTTTGACCTTTCTACAGATTATGGCTGAATTCCTGTCACCCTGCTGCTGGGAAAATGATATTTCATATTATGTAAGAAAGCTCTGTCAAAAAGCCCGCTCCTCAGCATCTTTCTCTGACTGCCACGCGCGTCGATGCATTTTCATTGTGGAATATTTATGTGCAAATATGCAGGGAGATGATTGTAATTCTGCACAGAACCGTTGTGCACGGCCAATAAATCACAACGCAATGCGATTATAAAAACTTGATTTTGGCTAAATGTTTCTATTTGCATGAGAATGTTGATTTTTGTTTAGCGTGTTTTAGACACAGCAGAAATGGAAGTAAATTTGTCTTTTCCTGTAACGTGTGATAATGTGATCATTTTGAAAATGATAACACAAATGATTGTACATTTTCTACTCTTGCTCTTCCTCTCCAAATACTATGTAAGAGTAGAAAATGTACAATCATATGTGTTATCATTTTCAAAACGATCACATATATATATATATATATATATGAGTTTGTGTTAATATTGTTTGTAAATGAAAGTAATTAAGAACATTAACTACAGCATGATCATATAGATTGTTTTCCACCATCTTGGAAAATCTCTGCCTTAGGCATCTCTCTCTCCCTTGCATATTCTTCCCATATGTTTTCACAATATTTCCAGTACTAAATGAATGACCTCACAGCCATGATTCTGTCTTCGGGGTTCACCTGCTGTTTCTCTATTACAGCGAGTGACTGTGTTTAAATGAGAATACTTGCTGACTGCTTAAAGTCTATTTCATTTCTTAATATTACTTGTTTAATTGCACTAATGTTATTTTATTTTAACATCTTATCTAAACAACTGTTTTTATCCAAAGCCAATGTAAAGCTAATTCTGATTCGATGTGATCAAAGAGGTTTTGCAGTGTTGGGTGTGTCTATGCTTTCGCCATTGTCAACACTGAAAAAATAGAAGTTTGGTTTAAATACAGAATTCAGGCGTCTGCGCAGTTCTCTCATTGACTGTTGTGCATGCTGCATTCACATCATATAAATAAAGCTGCCATTCTTTAGCAGATGGAGATACTACAGCAGGCTGACGTCACACACACACACACACACACACACCAGCTGCTCTCGTCCCATAATAGATGTGCTTCATTTGAGCGTGTGTAATAAAATAAGCATTAGCTAAACATGGTAAACCTGCATCATTGATTTGAGTAATCCGCAGTCATCACATGACCAGCATTTCCCAGAATCCAACTCACACAACAGTAGGTGTGTTCGAGCTCATGCGGCGCTGCGCAGACCGATCGGCGAGATTAGCCGCTTGCAGTAGAGGGAGGGGTTGAAAAAGAAGCAGTCAAATCGGACACCTGCTGCTTGCCGTAGTGACGTTCGCACCGTGTTTCCTTTTCAGAGTGCGATTGAAGTGGATTAGAATACAGGATTTGTCCAATAAACAAACGTTTAAATTAAAAAGTAGCAACCATAAACTCTTCATATTGCAAATGTTATGTGCTGCTTAACACTGTTTGCCTAAAAATCATGGTAAACATAAGAATATTATTAAATTACCAACGGAGTCTGTATTCATTTCATTTTTATTTTATTAAACAACACAAAATAACATGTTTATTATATTTGTACGAACAGAGTTTTAGCTGTTTTAAAAACATGCATTAATAAGTATTAGTTGAACTGAGGGTGTTATAATAAATCCGAAACGCACGTGATCGTTGTCTAGCCAATCATGAAAAGCTATGTGGTCATCACAGCCTGGTGCAGCCGCTCCTGAGATGCTGCGCCGGCTGAGCAAGCCGGCTGTTCTCGAAACGCTCTCGCGCTACTTTAATGCCCCACGCGAAAGTCACGTGGCGTCGGCGCCGGTTCAAGTCGGACAAAATTTCTAACCGGCATGCACTGCTTCAAGTCAGATTTCGATCGATCTGCGCAGCGCCGCATCAAGTCGAACACACCTAGTAACTTACCTGCCCTCGTGATTTCAAGACAACAAGGCAGATTCATGATGTCTAAAATATAAACATTTTCTTCTGGTCACATGAATCTTGTGTAGTAACATCTAAATCAGTGGTCGCCAACCCGTCGATCGCGATCGAGTGGTCGATCTTTGAGACGTTACCTGTCGATCCCCGAAAGTAGGCTAATAGGAAAATGAAACTGATCAATGTTCAGTTTTGCAAGCGCATCTCTCTTTCTCTTCATTCAGCGGTTGTATGTTTTTAAGTTCTGCATTAATCTTTTCATGGCTGTGTAAATAATGATTCCCTGCGTGAGTTTTTAATGCGACCGTTATCATTAATCCAGGGGCGGATTTACCATTAGGCAAAGGTAGGCAATCGCCTGGGGCCCCGAGCTACCATGGGGCCCCCAAAAGGAAGGGGTGGACTTAACCAATAAGCCATGTGAGCAGACACGTAGAGCCCCAAGTAATCATCAAAATTGTCGGCATATCCCTGTTAACGTTTTACGTTATTACATCTGTACAAAGGCACTCCCCCCATTATAGATTAGAGTGGACCATTCCGTTAGCACCGTATATGCGCGAGACAAGTTCGACACCAGCTAGAGAAAGTTAACGCAGCGGCGGAATTAGTAGAACTGCCCACAGCAGTTCTGCCCACAGAGTGTCATTGTGTGGTACATTAGCTGCAAAACGAAGTTAAAGTCGCAGGGAAATAAAACAACAAAGAAACGCAGCTACATCAGCAGAGAAGAAAAAGACGATTTACCAAAGATTGTTGCAAAGTCTCTGCTTTTTCCCCACACAAACTCCACCGCTGCTGCCTCTCTCTCCCGCCAGACACAGCACTCTCCCGGCCACGAGCAATGATAATGTGCCGGCGAGTATTTCTCCATGAACACGGACAACAGTTATAATGACTGACGACCAAAACATCTGTCAAACAAAGAGCGCTGTGCGCTTGGTAGGAGAGGGCCAGTTCAAAGGTAGAAAGGTTGTTTGACTCCGCTGCGCAGACCGATGGGCACATAAAGACATAATATAATAACGTCAGTACAGTGCTAACGATTCGTACTGTACGCATTAGTACAGATATGTGGTCACATTTAAATGCATGAAAGGTCGTAAACCACAAAAAACACGGAGAGAGGGCACACTTTGTATATAGTAATCCCAGATAATTGGAGGCGGCCGCCTCAAACTAATTTCGTGCCGCCTCAGACTCAAGTCAAAAATATGTTGAGTGTCTTCACAAAAAACACTGCGTGCATTATTAAACAGATTGTCATTTGTAACTGCAGTTACGAAACAATGGAGGCGCTGTTTCGTTACCAGCAGTGAGACGCTGAAGAGTTCAGGAAAAGATCTACTGTATATTACGAGCTGTATTAGCTGTGTTTCACGGCTGTTCAGGTGTTTACATTTTCTTGAATTTCTTGAAAAGATTTCCTAAACTAACTTGCTGTACATCATTATAATGTTTTTAGCTGTGAAGTTGGCTCGTTGAATCAGCGTTATTCTGTACACAGCCAGTTCGCCAGTATGAATGCACATTGCGATCAGAACGACTCGCAAACAAATGACTCCTTTGAACCAATTCGTTTACACAGAATGTAAGAGATCAGTGAATCATTCAAAGCTCAGTGAAGTACAAGAGAACGTAGGGTGTGAATGAGCATTGCTCATTTAGTTAGACTGGTTACTTATGAGCTAAAAAGTCTTATAAAAAAGGCTTATATTAAAAATTTCAACTTTTCTGTTTGATTGAATAAATGTAATGCTTTATATAACTTATTAGTTTTCATTTCATCAAATTTTTTTAGAACTTTAATATAACTGTTTTGTTAAGATACTTAAAGGGACGGTAGGCCTACACGAGCGTTGCAACACCTCAGCCTCATTTTGAGCCAGGAAAAACCCTGCAGATGTATTCTTTCCCATGTTTTTCATTTGAGAAATCATTATTGTTATTTTTTTAATTAGTGAGTATCTGCGTTTATTAAGCTTAGTTTTCCCCTGTCACTTTGACTGGGGGTGAAAAGTTGTGTGCATTGATGAGGAAGAAAAATAAGGGTTGCAGTTAAGTAAAATGGCGCATAGTTGGGGCCCCCATACATGGATTTGCCTAGGGCCCCCAAATCACTAAATCCGCCCCTGCAATAATCATATTTCATTGTGATGCACGACTGCGCGTGATCGCTCTTCAGTGTTTCTAATGTCGGTGGTCAGTGATCAAACGCAAAATGACTCGCGCATGCAGTGGCGTAACTGTCATTTGGAGGTCACTATACTGTTGCGGTGCATTACACTTAAAAACAGTTTATTCATATGACATAAAAATGCCACTTGTTCGTTATTGTACGCGTTTTTGTGCTTTGACACTGGATGCGCAAGCAAGTGCCACGATCGTGGATGATGCATGCATTTCATACTGTCCGCGTATCTGGAGTCGCGGCTCTCTGTCTTCAGCGAATATAACTTACGAATGTGAGCAACGGGATATCGTGAGAAAGCAGCGCATTTTAATGTTGAGCTTGTCTGAAAGACAACATCAGTCTATTCACAAAGTTGTAATTGTGAATGATCCGCAGGTCTGTCAGTGATGGTAAACTGCACAGTTTTCAGTACTATCTCATGCGGGAGATGACATCTCCTGCTGACATCCTATTTATGTTTTCAATTAGCCTAATATGATAGCCCATTCCATACTACATTGTCAGACCTTTAGCTATTTTGTGAAACAGATACTTATTACCAAGACATTATTAGACGGGTAAAAGAATCAGAAACAGCTTTATTGCCAAGTATGTTTGCACATACATGGAATTTGTTTTGGTGACAGGAGCATCCAGTACACAGAAACAGCAACAACAGTACACAGAGACCATAACACAACACCAATTCAAACACCAGTTCAAGGACTTTAATTCACACATGTCAGCTTGACATTAAAACGAGGTTAAGAATAAGTTTATAAATGCTTAAAAATAAATAATTGACGTTGTTGTTATTATTAGGGCCTATTTATAACATTTCCATCTATATACTGTATTTACTTAATAAAAGTAAACCAAATAAATGCATCATAAATAACAAATATTTATACAGTAAATACCTAAATAATTAGGGTCTTGTTAAACTTATTCTTAACCTCGTTTTAATGTCAAGCTGTCATGTGTGAATTAAAGTCCTTGAACTGGTGTTTGAATTGGTGTTTTTCACCTCATTTTGGCACACTGAAAGTGGCAACTCTACACGTTACAGAGTTTGCTTAGTTGCATCAGAAAAGTGGAACAAAGAATTTCAGATCATTCAAATAGACCCACAATTATAGGCTAAATAAAAGGCCTCAAGCTGGAGGTTCAATCTGGGTTGTTTTTATTTTCAACTTTTTTGAGTGGTAGATCTTGCCTTTCAACAATTCCGAGGTCGGGGATCATGGGCTCAAAAAGGTTGGTGACCACTGATCTAAATGAATGGCTTCAGTCAACGTAACTATTTTTAGATCAATTTCACACTAGAAAAACACTGGAGGCAGACACATGTGACACAGTTTGCTAGCATGCTATATTTCTCTGCCTGGTGTGAGATTTTTTTTATACCTTTCTGACACACAATACAATAACACTTGCCTTTCTGTAGCTCAGCGGTGAGAGCATTGTGCCAGCAACACCAAGGTCATGGGTTTGATCCCAGGGTTTGCATAAACTCAATTTAATTTGAGTTAAATAGCACTTTTCACAATGTGCATTGTTCCAAAGCAGCTTTACAGGAGAAAATAAGAAAAACAGAAAAGGTAAAACACAGCACAGTGCATGGTGTTTATAGAACAAGCAAGATCATTCTAGTAAATAATATCTAATAAATGCAGTCTCCCGGTGAGCAAGTCAACACTGCCCTGTGGCGAGGAACCCAAACTCCAATGATAAATAAATGGAGAAAAAAAACCTCGGTAGAAACCAGTCTCAGCCGGGAGGGCCAGGTCTCCTCTGACGTGTCACAGCTGCACTCGGTGACTTTGATTAAAAGTTACTGAGTAAATGTTTATGAAGAATAGGGAGAGCTTATTAGTTGTGATTTAAGAAATTTCATTTGTTGAAACTGTTTAGGTCTAATTTGGTCTTTTTTTTGTGATCGATATCAGACAACAGAGGAATGTTATAAACAGGGAAAATAGTAATGGCATAATGTAACTGAGTGCAGCTATAAACTGCTGTCATGTGATGTAAATTTAGCATTAATGTGACAAGTAGTCCGTCTTTGCTCTTGGTTGGGGATGGAATTGCCTGAGCTGGGATGGTCAGATGGTCACTTTGCTCTTGGGTGGTGATTAGGGATGGGTACCGAGAACAGGTACTTTTTTGGACCGGTACATAATTGTAGAAATATATCCTTAAAGCGATAATTCATCACCCAAAAATACTAATTCTGTTATCATTTATTTACCCTTATGTTATTTTAAACCTGTATGACTCTTTCTTCTGTGGAACACAAAAGAAGATATTTTGAGAAATGTGATTTTGTGTCCATACAATGGAAGTCAGTGGGGGCCAGTGTTGTTTTTTGCAGTATTCATCAAAATATCTTCTTTTGTGTTCTGCAGAAGAAAGAAAATCATACAGGTTTGGAATTACATGATGTTGAGTAAATGAAGAAATAGTTTTCTTTTTTGGGTGGACTACCCCTTTAAGTGTCATATTAGAATTCCGAGTCATGGTTTACTCACCCCAATGTTTTTCCAAACTTGCACAACCGTCTACAGAACACTTAAACAGATGTTTCACAAAATGTGAGTGACAGTCAACATTCACTTCATGGAACAAAAAATAATGAAAATAAAGTCACACTGGAACAGCATGAGGTTGAATAAATGACAGCAGAATTTTTGGGGTGAAACAACCAACCAAGGTACGAACGGCAGAGTTTCACATTTTTACACCTGACACACGCTCTGTTCATCTGGAATCTGCCCAAATAAAAACCATATAAAGGTCAAACATGCCAGCCGGGCCCAGCCAGAATGATTCCAGTCCATCTGAACGTGTTTGACATAATTACCCCATATCTCCCCCCACCTGCCCCGCTCATGTGCCCGCAGACCTAAATAACAACCCCTCCCTGAACCTCAGCATGTCTCACTGACGATTGTCTTTACCCGTCTCTCTCTCTCTCTTGCACTCTACCTATCAGACGGCTGCTGCATAAATTAGTCATCAACATTAGCATCAGGCGGCGTGTGCCACCAGTACCAACTGCTCTCCGAGCGGCCATTAAAGGTCATGTTTTGATGACTGAATGCCACACAGACACCTTGGCTCCCGCGAGGAGGTTCCCCAGGTGCGCGTGAAAGGTTAGAAATTACCTTCCATCTCGGCGGCTGCTGCCCAAGGAAATAATTAGAGGGGTTTTAGAAGCGCGAGGACGCTTCCCGTGGACGTGTGTGCCAGGCCTAATGGCCATGCTGAGAGACGTGAGTCAAATCCGCTGTCACACCCGCCGGACAGACCGGAGTAATGACGGCAGGGAAGGTGCCCATCAGAGGACAGAGAGAACGGGAGATCGGTTTAAGGATTGAAGGAGATGCTGCGTTTCGACTGTCGGAAATCAATCAGAGACACATCTAGCTAGCTTGTGTAATGATAAATACCTGATCTTACAAGAATTTGTAACAACGTAGTGGATCATTCGTGTGAATTTGTAAATCATACCAAAATGTATTATTATTTGAAAAAGCAATGATGAAACCCCCTTCTAAACCTAACCTTCACTGCAAAAAATGATCTTTTTATTTTGCATTTTTGCTTGTTTTTTAGTACAAATCAAGATACGATTACTTGAAAAGTAATTACCTAATTAAAATCACTTAGTCTTTAATATCTAAGGGTTTTTGCTTCTCGGGTAAATGTATCCTGATTTAGGTCTTTTTAAACGGTTTTACTGGAAAACAAGACAAAAATACTATAAGAAATACATTTTTTACAGTCTGGCACAAAAACGTATGAATGAAATTGTACCAATTTCATAAAAATTTGCCACCAAATAAAATAGTTCGAATTGCCATTGGGTTGTGTTGACAAATATCATAAAGCATTTTCATGTTTTAAATAGGCCTATTTGATATTCCGTGTCTAATTAAGCAATGCATTATGTGAGCTTGTTTTACATTGTGAACTGTTTACAACAATTTCAAGCCGCTATTTTTATTATACAATTTCATGTGGCGTCCATCTTTTGTCGACATCATTCCTTATGACTTCCAGTGATAATAGAAAATTACACTATAAAGCAGTTGAGCCTTCGTATTGGATGCTGAACATGTCTTTCATTTCGAGAGAAATACATCCAGCTGCAGGAATTGAAAACTGCGTGATGTATTCCAGGGCGGTAAATGTCAGAAATCCTGACACTGTTCCACATGACCCGCGAAAGGTCCCACTCCCTCCGCCCGCCAGGCACCAAAAACCGAGCGAGTCGGGGGAAGGCGAGTCATTTTCCTGCGATGCCGCATATCCGCAGCAAGACAGCCGCGTGTCAGAGGTTGACCCCTTTTTACTTAAAGCAGCAGAGTGTGGTGGAGCAGGTGCGCGTCGGCGCTCGCACGCACACTCGCGCGCTCCCTAAGGTGCTAAGTGTTGGGAGAAGACACGAAAACAATGGTTCTAAACATAGCAGCGGCATTCAGATGTAACCACACACGCCGTAAAGATGTACTTAACTCTGGGCGCTGGGGATTGTGCCATTTATATTAGCTGCACCCCATCCTGTTTGCTAATGGCAGGGTTATTAACATAACAAACTTAAACGTTGTATGTAAATAACAAGGTTTCAGGACGCAAGAGCTCGGCTGACAGTATTTAGTCAGGAGCTCAACATCTGTTTATGAACACTTGCTCTAATGATATCACTCCATATCATTAAGGGCGGCACAGCGCACAGGTGCAGCTGTACGAGAGAAAGAGAGAGAAAAACGCGCGCCTCCCCCTCCCTCCGGCTCCCAAACCCATCATTAGGACAATTTTCTTCGCGCGCAGATCGGCAGGCCTGTGATTTGAATCTGTGGATCACCTGTAATAGCAGTTTTTAGCGCTCATCTGATTCCATACATTTAGCGGGTAAACAGCAACGCGGGCCGCAGCCTGAAAGAGCATTTGTGTCGCCAGCTGCAGCCGGATCTGGTTTTAGATGCCGGCGATAATTTTTCCAGGCAGAGACACGCGGACGGACCCGCTCGTCATATCTCCGTTTCCTCTGCATTGTGCTTAGATGCTCGTAATTACGTTAATTATTGATTTTTCTTCCAGGAACAATGACAAGTAGACCCGGTTTCTCCGCAGCCTGGGCAGGGGTTCGCAGGTTTGCCCCCGTGATTGTCGCCGTACCTCTCTGGGGTAATTATGGGGGCGGGCTTTTATGATATTCATCTCTCTGAGGAATGTAAACAAATTAAACTATTTTGACAATATGGCAGGACTCCTTAAAGCGGAGTTATTCCTGGAAAATGAAATGTCCTTTTAACCACATTAAAATGATTGCCGACATTTATAAAATATCCAGATATTGAATCAATGAAACACCTAATGTGCATTATTTGTCGCATTATTTTTAATGCATACGTTTTAATGACGTATAAAACTGCCAACGATACAGTCCCATTAAAAATTACCTTAAAATGTCCAAATTTTTGGACAAAAAAGTGTTCGGCAAAAGTTTGCCACAGCATTGTAGACAAACACACAGTTTTTCTACTCTTGATGTGTGTTTGTCGAGCCAGTGTATTAGACTGTAGCTTCAGGGTTATTTAGAAACTTTTGTTAAGATATAACTGAACTTCCATCAGGACCTGATGATATTTGGAGGCTTTTCCATCGAGTTCCTGCAAAGACAAGCAAACTCTTATTTTCCACTCCAGGACGCTGGTAATGGACAGACAGCAGCGTCTGCGCCTGCGGGCGTGTCGCGCAGCTAATGAAATCCGCACGATGACAGAGCCACAAACATTAGCAAGCCCTGACCTCTCCTTGCCCAACAACCCCATCTATAAACACGTGAGATCACGGCCGTATCCATCACGCAGAGGGGCGGAACTCCATCCTTGACTCCGTGAGCGGCCTGTTATTCGAGTTGAAGCGATGCTCTTGTGTCAGATTAAGTTTCTTACAGGTTTGATTTTGACTCGTCAAGGTGTCTACCAAGGGAGCAGGTCGAATGCAAACGTCTTTAGCCCTCCGGCAAACAGCAAAGCTCAGCTAGCGACGCAGCGATGTAGTACAGAGGCAGACGAGACGTGCCACGTAGCATAAGGAATCAGAAAAGATCTGAGGCGCTCGCTGCCACCTGAGGAAAGAAGAAAAGAAACCCAACAAGAGGATAAAAACGGCGATCTGCCATCCGAGGCCCGTCGACACATCAGCCCTAACAAGTGTTTCTTATCAAACGTGGCGTGGGCGCCTTTGTTATTTCTCTTTTGCAAGTAAATTACACTTTTAGGATTTATTAAGACACAAAACAATTTTCAAATAGTGGGTCCAAAGCCTCTGTGGAAAAGCTCTCATTACTTCCTAGCCCGAGGCGCTCTTTTTCTTTGCTAGCATATCGCCGTCTCTCTCTCTCTCTCCGCCCGATGATGTCGAGTCACAGCGGTTTGTTGAAAGTGGAGATGTGTTTCTGGTCTCAGCAGGTGCTTCTTAAACTCTCGTCAATAATTGAAGAGGAAAGCGTGTTCGCATCGCAGCAGTGCCACCATTAAAACGCCTTTGACATCACACATATTTTCTCCTCCCTCTACAAAGACAACACGCATGCTTCCTTCTTTTGTTTTATTCATTTGGGCTTCTCATGTTTTGCCAAAACCCTCTCGTACGCTTGGAACTATGAAAGGCACATTTGTTCTCCATAGTCTGAAGTGAATGTGACGATAATATTTCGATTTGATTTCTGTGTTGTGGTCACTATCGTACATTCCTCCAGTGATTTTTGTAGTTTGCGAGAGATGTTAGGCGTCGAGCTGGTCCGCTGTCTGCGTTGCATTAATCATGTCTGAAATCTCAAGACAAAGAAGCCCAGATTTCTGGTCTGCATGTCAAACGGTGCGATGTGGACGTGGCAGCGTACAGCAAGAGCATTTATGCTCTCAAACATGATCTCTGATGGGCTTTAATGAGATGTCAAACTCATATCTCTTGTGTCCGGTAAAAACCACCGAGCAGAGCACAGAAATTCCTCGTGATGGGTTTTAAAACACCTAGTTGATGTTACTGACAGTGTGCTGCGCTGAAATACAATAACAACCTTAGAATCACAACATATAGACTCACACTGACAGCCAATGAACTATAGTGCCTCCAACTGCTTGTAAAGAATGATGGTGAGGAAAATCTGCATCACGAATCACGTTTCACCTCAGGCCCATAAAGATCACTGCAGGCGATCTTCAGATTACTCTTTATCTAATAACAGTGACTCTACATAACAGAACTGAATAATTGAGGTGTAAACAATCTGAAAGAGAGCTGTGTTTAAAGTCCCCGTGAACCAGAAGTTGCGATCGTTTTTACTTCCGGATTCTGACACATTTCCGAGTGAAAAGGAATTTCAAAGGAGAAAATTTGTGGGCGTGTCTTGCGTTTTTCACTGCAAATTGATTGGATGCGTAAAACAGCTGTTGCATTGATTTTGAAATGAAACTGGCAGCAGACTGACAGTTGAAGGGGAGGAGTTAACGGATGCTCCGGCCAAGCCGTCTGGATAGTCATTTCAGGGAGGAAGTGCATTTTCAGATTTTAACTGCAGATTATGAGTGTACATGAATTTTTAAAAGAAAATGACCCACATTAATAAACTGTTTACTATAAATGCTGCAATATTTCATGAAAAAATAAGAATTGTCATTTTTTATTTCACTGGGACTTTAAGAGAGGAAAGTCAATCCTGAAATTTGTAAGAAAAAAAATATTTCTGTGTAACAGGGTTGACTAGAAAGTGCAGGACAAATTCTGCATTCATTTAAATGATTTCTATTTTCTATAAAATACATGTAAATGCAAACATTAAAAAATGTTTTAACTAAAAATAAAAGTAAATAACTAAAGTACCTACTAAAAAGTGTTTACTTAAAGTTAAAAATGTTTATGAATTTCGAAATGAAAGTCTGCATTTTGTTTAAGTAAACATTAGTAAATATTGTAAATTTTCTATCCAAAACGAATGAAGTGTTTACTAAAAATGACCTACAAATAAACATTTCATTTACAGAAACATGTTTAATTTCTACGCTATAAATTAATCCACCTACCCACCTACAATATTCTGTAGATCTGGTTTATTCATAGTGGAAGAAGTCATTACAGAAATAAGATTACCATTGGTCCTCTGTGATTTCTAAGAAAAAAAGATAGAACTAGAATGTAGATTAGATTGAATAGATTTCATTGTACTGCTCTGTGTCTGATACAATTCTCATGTCACATCTCTCTGAATATACACACTGCAACAAACACAACTACTGCGTGTGTGTGTGTGTGTGTGTGTGTGTGTGTGCGTGCGTGCGTGCGTGCGTGCGTGCGTGCGTGCGTGCGTGCGTGCGCGTGCGTGTGTGTGTGTGTGGTGTAAATGCCAACATGCCTCTCTCTCTCTCCCTCGATCAGTATTCCTGGTCTGTTAATTAGCGTTGGAATATTCCGGCCGTTACTTTTCTGACAGGTGCAGTTGGTCTGCTGGGGTCCAAGACTCTGAAATACTCGACACGAGAAAGATTCTCAGACACACACACAGAAACACACACACTGAACGTGTTAATTTCATCCCCCATCTGTTATTACATAATCACTGCCAATGTCTGTGCTAAAGACAGCAGAAATAAACACAGAATAGAGAGAGAGAGAGAGACAGGCAGACAGACAGCACTGGTCATGTTTAGGAGAGATGTCCTCTGGTCAGGGGCGATGATGCTTTATGTGATTTCTGGACGCAATATTAAATAAACAGCTTTAAATGTCATCTTGACACATGGAACATAATTAAAAAAAATAACGGAATAAGTAGAGAAAACAAGAGAATTACACTCAGAACTGGAAATGTTTCATGTGCGTTTTCAAAGTAAAAACCTTGGGAATGTAGGAAAGACTTCTCAGAACCACAGAAGTACCTCCATATCCGAGGTCAAGAAGGTCAGTGACCTGCGAGTGGACCTGCCGAATGATGGATGTTTTTGCCGAATAAAGATCGTAAACGTGGAATTCATGAAATTCTTTCCGAGGGACATGTGCTTAATCCTCAAGACCTCTGCTGCCAGAATACACACCGTTTGTCTGCTCCACACCCGTTTCGCAATACAGGCGGATGTACTTTGGATGGATCGGCTAAACAGAAGATAGCAGGCCAGAGAGGGTTCTCATTTGCCCCGCAGGCTTTGACTTCACCGAGCGCAGCCCGGCGTGAGAACGCTCACTGTAATCGTTTGTGCAATTATTTTTCTTGGACGCTGCACCTGAACTCAAGCACAGAAGATGTGAGACGAACGTTCAGGAGCAGCGCCCAGCGGGCCCGTCAGATGAATAGAGCTGGTGTGGAGGTAACACTCGACGTGACACTGACGAGCCTCTCGGGGAGTAATTTTCACCGTATTCTTCTGCCTGTTTGACCTCCGCTTGACAAGCTCCCAAAGCATTTTGTCTGTTGTATTTTACCATCAGCCTGATCAAAGACCATAACAAGCGTTAACAGAGAACAAAAACTCAGAATGTTACCTACAATAGAGCAGACAACCCCATCGGACACACACACGCAGGGATACATGTCTAAGCTGTTTAACATGTCACGCATAAATGACTCAGATGTGTGTAAATGACACAAATTGCTCTGCTTTTGACCTTCTGCACCTCAATTTGGGTTTTTAACCTGAATTCCCTTGTGTTGGATGTTTGAGGTTTTTTATTTTCTGTCCTTGTTTCTTTCCTTTACATGTTAGGTATCTTGAGTTTTATTCCTTTATTATATAACTAATACAGAACTATACATTCCAAGCATTTTTAAGGTGCTTTTAAATTCACACCCGTGATCACACATTCTATATTAATGCAGCAAATGTAAACAGCTAATGAACTACTACACAAAAAATGTATAAAATGATCTCAAATTATTTGTAATTAATAAGGCTGTCGGACGATTAATTGCGATTAATCACAATCTAGAATAAAAGTTTGTGTTTACATAATATTTGTCTGTGTGCTGTGCAATTAAATTTGAATCCATTTTATTTTGTATTTATAAAAACATACACATACATGCATGTATTTATGAAAAATATAAAAAATAAAAACATTTATATATAATTTAAATTTGTTAAATTAAAAACTAATGAAATCCAATGGGGGAAGAATTGTTCATTATTATTGTTCATTAAACATCCCTACCAACAAAGAAATATTTAGTTATGTTATTTTAAATAAAAAGAAAACACTTTCTATAAATCTTACTGTTCTATTTTAGGTACAATCGTTTTACATCAAATCAAATTTCAAATGTAAATGTTTATTTTATTTTATAAAAAATATCAAATTAATATAAATAAGCATGTATGTTTACATTAAATTGTTTACAAAAATTGTTATATATGAAATAAACTCAAACAACAATTTTTGTGGTGTCAATAGGCTACAGGATATGACATGTTTTTCTAGAATCTGCAGATCTGCTCTTAAATTATTCAGCCGGTCACGGAGAGCGACGCCCACGAGGTACAACAGAAGGAAATCACAGAGCCCAGAGCGTCAGTCACCGGATTCTTCTTCTGCACTGCAGCTGTCTGAATGAGAAGGATTAAGTTAACTAGCTGTGTTAGGAAACAGCAGTCAGGATTAGAGAGCCAGTCGGACACCCAGAGCGTTCAGGCGGCCAGCACCCTTAAAACAGTCCACTGACCCTAACACACACACAGAGACACAGACAGCACATCATAGACAGAGAGAGAGAGAGAGAGAGGAGGCCATACATGCACAGACAGACAAAATCTGGAAACATCTGCTTGTGAAAGATGAGCTCTTATCTTTGGACAGAATGGATATGTGAAGCTCATGCATGGCATTGGTGACATGACTTTGGGGTTTCACACGGTGGTCAAATTCAGACGTGTGCGCAAAAAAATTGCATGGAATTTGTTTTACATGCGCTGAGGGGAAGCGCCACATCCAATGGTGTGTGTCAAGCCCTGTATTCCTCTCTAATATCATCTCTGTCTCTCATGCTCCAACTGTTTCTGCTAAAGTTTGTCAGCTAAAAACACACACAGAAAGAGTCCCTCAACTCAGCTTTCTCCATCCTCCAGAGCTGGGAATTCCGGCTCTCTTGCTCTTTATCCACAGCTAAACACTGACAGAGCGCTGGACCGCAGAGGCGAGTGAGACAAGCTTACGGCCGTCTGAATGAGTGGGAGGAGGGTGAACAAAGAGCGTTCTCTGGTGTGCTGCTGTGTTATCATGGCTGCACGCTTTTAAAATGAGAGAGAACAACCATCAGTCCATAGAGAGAGAGAGAGAGAGAGAGAGGGACTCCATCTATAGCCTTGTCTCTCTGTGTGTTTGTGTAAAGCTAATAAGAGCAGCTACTTTTTGACCGAAGTGCTTTCCGTTATCATGTGGAACAGCAGGGTGTCAGTGAGCGAGCGAGAACTGGTTCTCATTTCAAAGCATTAATGTTTGGTTTTAAGGGCATAATATTCCTAATGTGTTTACCGTGTTATTAAACTCGATAATAAATCTGATGTAATTAAGAGGCTATACTGAAATTACATTATTTAATAGATTTGAAACAGTTTTGACTGTAATGTAATAGAACTATTTGATTCATTCATAAACGTTTACTTGTGTAAAACAATGTATTATTTTTTTACCTTTAATATAATATTATTATTAATATTATATGTTAATATTAATATTAAAAATTATTTTAATGCCAACGATATTAATATAAATAATATATAAAAGATTAGATATTATTAATACACAAATTAATATTTAACATTAATATATTATAATATTATTAACAGTTATTACAAAGAATATCTTAACCGAGTAACGCTCCCAAAATGACAAGAATTACTATTTCCAAATTTACTGTTCCGCTTTTAGTTAGAATTATGGTTAAAAACTACATATTTATGATCAAAGTAAGAGTTTCCAAATACTCCAGTATTTACCAATGTACCTTTTCTGATTCAAAGAATCTTCCTGGCACGCAATTTTCTGGCCCAATACTCTTTTTGTTTCATAAGAGTAACTCACTATGTTCATCCTACACATCTCTCTGTCTATCTTTCGCTCTTTGATGCTTTTTACCGGATCATTCGGGACACATTAACATCATAAACACATGTCAAAAGACAAAAACAATGACATGGAGACAGAAAGAAAACGAGAACAGACAGCTCAGAGGTGAGAACAGAGCGCACTACGGGTCGCGACCTCTCCTCCACAGCGGCGTCACGGTGACAGCGGCATCCGGCGCGAGTGCTGCGCTCGCGGAACACAGCAATAAAACAATGGCAGGACAGTGTGAGACTCAGGATGTGGCAATTGACTCACTGAGATCCACGCTAACTCTGCACTGCTTGCAGATTCTCAACACGAGGAAGAATGCGGCCTGCTGCACATGTGAGAAATACACGCTGACCTCTGAGACTCAGATGAGACGGTCGCGCGCACACTGACAGGGTGTTTAATCCTGGAGGGAGATTTTCACTTCAGGACTGTAAATATCTGCATAGCATATACATGAAGAGCATAAACATACATCAGTATGTTTTACTATTGCAGAAACACTTCACTGCCACTCGGGATGTTTGCCTGAAGTCCACTTATAATCCATGTGTTAGAGGGAATTACAGAACATACATCATGTTAGTGAGTCCTGAACTAAGGTGGTGATGGGTGTACACAAACCATTTTTAGTTTAAGCTGAGTTCATACATGTCTCGAAGACAATGTGCTGTTTGTACACCTTTTCCATTAAATAATTAGAATGACTGTCACATGTACCTGCCCCCAACCTGTGATTTCTGAAAAGTGTCAGCAGTGGAAGAAATCCCACAATTCACCTCAAAAGCATGACGTTTAAAACACACGCCTTCCTGTAGAAAAGAATTGAAAACGCTTGCTCATCTTTGTACAAAACACACCACTAAAATATAAACTTTTGAAATTATAAGGTTATTATTATATACAGTATATATTCAGAGTTAGCCTAAATATATTGCATTGTTTCAATATTGTTTATTAATTTTGAAGTAAATCTTTATGATTAAAATTACCTTTCGAATCTAGGGCGAAGTCAACTACACAAGAATATTTATGATGTTACATTAATTTATTAAAATTATATATATTTTTACATTTGGCAGATGCTTTTATCCAAAGCGACTTACATTGCATTATACTATACATTTGTTTTCTAAGTATGTGCAATCCCTGGGATCGAACCCATGACCTTGCTGTTGCTAGCGCCATGCTCTAACCACTGAGCTACAGAAAAACTTAATTTCTTATATGTACCTAAATAAGCCATCAAATGAATGAAACAATTACAATTACAATTACAATAATGTTATGCAGCAGGGTCAGAATGTAATTCGTAAATTCCTTTATTCAGTGTCTGGAACAGATCAGTGTTAAAGTATGAACATTTTCAAACTCTAAAAGTGTTCCTCTGTGTTTGAAAAGTTACAGTTACAACACTGAACTACTTCTGTGTGCGCGTGTATGTGTGGCCAGAGACGATAGCAGCTCATAACACTTACACACATCCTTCAGTAAAACTCTCTCAGCTCCCCGTGTTTGCTTTCCCCATCTAGGGATTTCTCTTCACTTAGATTGTTTGACAAAGTTTTCCTGCTTTTTTCCCGTTCACATGTGGAGGTGCCCGTCTCTTATGATCTCTGATGGTGATTTGCTCTCACGGGTTTAATTTCCATCTGGAATCCAGCAGAAAAGAGAGAAACAACCTAAGAAAGATGTTTAGAGCTGCGTGGGATTGCAGTGTTTCAGTTAAGTTAAGCAAAATTCTGCAGTGTAACAATAGAGGGCGCTGTGACAGGATCTGACAATCAAATTAAAGGGATGGTTCACTCAAAAATAAAAATTCGGTCATGAATTACTCACCCTCAAGTTGTTCCAAACCTGTATAAATGTCTTTGTTTGGTTGAAAACAAATAAAGATATTTGGAAAAATGTTAGCAACTGAGATTTCTGGGGCACCATTGACTACCATAGTAGAAAAACATTATTGGATATTTTTGTTCTGTTGAACAAAAAATTTTGTATTTCGAAGAATTTATGAAAACAAACAGTTCTTGGGCACCTTAGACCAGGGGTTCCCAAAGTGTGGGTCGCAATCCCCGGGGGGTCACAAGGCCGCGAGGGTGGAGTCGCAAGATGATTTCCAGAAATATATATTTTTTATTATTAGAAATAGCGTATGTAATCAATAAGTGTAACAAAATATAAAAATATTAGTTAACTTAAAAATAAAACCGTCACATTAACGATATTAGCAACCGCAGGTTAGATGCAGCAAGTCCATTTACAGCACCACGTTAAACAGTCCCATGTGCACGCAGATTATTTTTCAGGCTTTAAATTTAGGATTTTCTTATTTGTTGAAATGAAATGTTGATTAATATCGACCAAAGACAAGGCAGGGAGGCCAGCAGAGGAGGGCGGAGAAGCGCCGCAGTCAGAGGGGCCATCCGAAAAGAGGCACATCCATCAGCACTCGAATCAGTTTGATGAAATTCATCCATCTGTAGTAAAAGTCCGTAGTTTATGTATAACAACAAGTAAAGTAATGAGTAAATAACTATAAAATAATATTATGTTAGACTGTGCTCTTTTGTGCTGTTGACATTATGCACGTTTGGATAGGTGCATGTGCACATTTGCGCGCAACGTTTGTATACTTTAACCACTTCCGAGGATAGTGGGGGTCTCGAGTCACTGGCACTGTTATTTTGGGGGTCGGGGGCTGAAAAGTTTGGGAACCCCTGCCTTAGTCTACCATTTTACGTTTTTCTACTATGGTAGTCAATGGTGCCCTTGCAGACATTTCAGTTGCTAACATTTTTCCTTATTAATTGTGTTTAACACAACAATGAAATTTAGACAGGTTTGGAACAACTTGAGGGGGAGTAAATGATGACAGAATTTCCTTTTTAGGGTGAACTGTCCCTTTAAGTTTTTATTGACTGTTAATCAAATAATTTATTTTGGTCATTTTTGAACATTAAATGCACTCATGTAGTATTTCAACATGTATCGATTTCAGAAAAGGTTTTAAAGTGAGTAAAATAATTCTGTGATTATTTACAGTATTTACTGTAATTTGCAGGTTGCTGAAGACCTGCATTCTGTTATTTTTTATTTTGCAATGTGGAACACAAAAGATTACCTTTGAAGAATCTCATGCAGTTCTTTTTAACACATCAACTTATCAAACATTCACATCCGGCCCAAACATCATGTTTCAAAAAACAAAAATCAAGTAAAAGCGCAAAGTAACCTGCATTTGTCTCTACAGCAGATGTGAAGTTATTCAGGTTATTTAAAATGTAGATGACTTGCATTCAAGACCAATTCTTTATATGGTGTTTTGGAAAAAATGACATTTTAAAAAAACTAAACGTTGTGTCGCAGTACCAGTCTGCAAAATGATATGGATATAAAAATCAAAAGCAATATGTTTACCCTCTCTGAATTATCCTGCTAATGAATATTGCTGTTAAACTAGTTATTAATTCAACAACATGAGGAAGTTAGTATTGCAAACATATAAGAAATCTAAGGAATGTTACGCACTTTACATCAAGTCTATTTATGTATCAAGCTTTTAATAGCATTTCAAATTTTGTAGCTCATGATTGTCAGAAATTAGCTGCATTCAGATCAGCAACTTTCCCCCCAAACACACATAATGTCATTACAAATCACTTTTAATATTCATAAAAGGCCGGAAAAATTAATCAATCAATACATTTTGAAAAAGTAATTGGCAAACGTCTTTAAAATCACTATAAATAAAGCAGGAGATATTATAAGAGACAGTAATCAGATAGAATTCAGAGAAACTGTGAGTTTAAATCAAAACTAATCAAACCAATACAACCGCATGAAAACCGTTTACTATCAAATCTCTCTATATTACTCTATATGTTCTTTTCAGCCATTTCTAATTCACAACTTTCTGTTGAAAACTTCTGAAATGAAAGTTTCAATGGTACAGCACAGTATTTACACTACTGGGCTAAATCTGTTTGAGTGGTCAAAAGTACACAATCTTCGTCCTTAACATACATCGTTTTTGTCCAGACCCTAGATGGACGCTTCTTAAGAAGGTCTATGACTTTTAAATTACAAATGTGCCCCAAACAATTAATCCCGCCGCTGACTGACAATGTTGTCAGAACGCAGGACGAGTTTATGTCGTTATTACAAGCGTTTCCCTGTCCATGGCGCTTTGGATTATTTGAGATTATGTTGTAATCCTCATAAATCCTCATTGCATTAAGATTCGAGTCGAAATGCAATGTGGTACGTGGCACGCTGTTCCAATGAAGTCTTAAGCATGTTATGAGATCACGGGTCTGTCTTCACCCGTTCTCCGTTCTGTCTTACTCTTCATTATTTATTCTCAAGGGATGTCGCTCCTGTCACTAAATCAAGCGTTCCTCTGATTTATCAGTTCTTCAGGAGGGGCTGGAGAGATTAGTATGAAACAAATGTCTCCATAAATCACGATTAAAATGAAAGCGCTCCTTTCTTCCTCTTCAAGCGTATCTTCATCAAGAGCTGGCAATACATGTGGCCCACAAACATGCTGATGGACGATGATGGAGCTCAACATCTGACCATCTCAATAACACATTCTTTTCTGTTGGACCGGTTTACTGTCTCAAATGTATAAAGTATAAAATTTTGCCTAAGTACATTAAAGGGGATGCATAGATGGAGTAAAGCATGTAGAGTTATTAAAATGTTGCTTTCAGTTTTATTGTAGTTTGATTAAAACTTTGACTAAGATTTTAGTTTTTTCAGTATTTGGTCATTTTAGTTCATTTTGAACATATTTTTATGTGCTTTAGTCATTATATACTGTACGTAGGCTATTTATTTTTATATTGCTATATAAGTTTCACTCATTTTTATTTTATTGTATTTTATACAGATTTGATTTTAAGATTTTAAGATCAGGTGCCTTGACCTAAACTGATTTCAGTTTATTGCCGAGCCAACATTTCTAGTTTAGTTTGTCAAATAATATTTAGGTCAATATTTGAATTGATATTAATTAACAGAAATGTTTAATAGTTGTACTAACATTAAAAGTGAAGGCTTTTGGTTTACTATACAAAATAACTTTAGATTGTGTTACATTGCTGAATATTATAACTAGGGATAAACTTCAAATAACTTTCAGCATTTGTTTATTTATTTTAAAAAAAAAACTTTTGTCATCACAAATCGCTCTCACGAATAAAAAAATGAGAAAATCTAGTGTGACTTTCTGTTTGGTGTCCTTGTCGTTGAGGACTTTTGAGGACTAATTGTCAAGGGAAACTAGGTTACAGTTTGTTTTAAGGACATGTGACCTGTTGACCTTGGCTGGGTTCCTCCTCTGGAAGCTCGCAGCGTGTCAGTCTTCCTCCTCTGGCCGTGACACATGTGCCTCCAGTGCACACACACCGGTCAGAGAGCAGTCGCAGCCTAGAGACCCCATCACAAACTCGTACAGTCAAACAGGCCTCTGTCGCCGTTCCTGCGCGTCCCCCAGTGCTCCGAGGGCGAGAGTGGCCCTCGTACGCAAGTTTGCTGGAGTTTGTGTTTCCCACAGAGACATTTCAGGGGTCAAACCTTGCTCTAAACATGGAGATGTTTCTGCGTTCTTAACTTTGTTTAATCTACGATTTCGACACTCGCAGGAAACAATGGCCACATATTTAAAGATTGTTGACAGCGCGATAGTGTTTCTGGAGTTTACGCGGCTTCATGCGCACATGCCATAACACAGCGCGAGTCCGTCAACAGATGTAAACACAACACTTCTTGCATTCTGGAACAGACTATCCGGTGTTTCGGTCCCACACTTTTAAAACACAACGGATTTGAAAAAATTGTACAGCACCGGGGCAGCTTCAGATGAGATGTTTGTACGGGGTCAATGAGTAGACTTACGGACAATCTGCGTCTTAACACCAACAAACAGGACGGAGCAGCTGAAAGAGAGCGAGAGAGAGAAATTCAGTTAATTTTAGTTAACTATTAAAACAGTTCTGTTTATAAATATCAAATAAAAAATTGGCCTAAATATTTGTTCAAGAACAATGAATATTGCCTTGATTAAACTGAAAGTTGAGGCACTAGAATTGTTAACTTAAAATAAATGAAAATACTTAAACTAATATAAATCAATCGTATAAAGTAACATAAAAACAAACAAATGAATAATAATATGATAAAAACACATAGCTAAATTGCGAAATATTTAACTTAAATTAACATAAAAACTTAAGAATGAAAATAAAATATAAAAATATATATAAGAATACAAGGTAACTCAAAATATTAATAAAACTACAAGAACTGAAAAAAAACTATAAAAACACTGGCACTAGCTGGTTAACATGTTCCAGAAATACACAAAGACAATTCAGTATTGTTAACAAACATGAAAAATCTAAACAAATAAACAGGCCTGGCATTTCTGAACACATTTTAAGAGAGAACGTGTATTTAAAGTTCTGAAAAAAACTTAAAAGTACTGAAAGAAGTTTGTTTGACTCTCAAATGTGTTAAAATTTGCTCGTAGAAAGACAAACAAATGGACAGACAGACAGGCACCCTGAATTGTCAAACATTGTGTCTCTTTGTCAAGTGCGTCTAAAGTTTATATTGTTGCAAAACATGAGTCGGCGTTTACCATCGCTCATCAAAATCAGCACAGACCTGAGCAGATTACTCATAGACCACATCAAACCGGGAGGAGCCTCACCGTATACCGCATAAATCCAGACTGTGCTGCACGGTGCTGAAAGGCCCAGACCGGCACGTCTGTGATTGATTCCGCGGTAAACCCGCGCTGAGAGACCCACCGAAACGTTCCCAAAGTTTAAATAAACAGCCTGGGAAAGGTTGTTAAATCCACTTCTTTAGCTGTATAAACAGGTTGGCCGTGTAAACTGTGTACACATGCGGCAGAGATCAGCTGCGTCCCTTCAGCTCTTCAAGCGCAAACAGCGTTTACAACCAGATCATTTGTACTATTTCTACATAAACACCGAGAGACGATTTCATAAAGGTAACAATTGAGCCTGTGTATGACCGACCCGCAGAATTTACACAAAATCCTCCTGCTCAAAATATTTACATCTGTGGCTCGTCGAGAGAGCGCGATTGTTCCGCCGCTGTTTGTCTGTGTGAACCCGAGACCGGTGACACGTGGCCGCATGATTGCCGAGGCCGCGTAAACAGGTCGAGAAAGAACGCTTTCAGCTGGACGTGTTTTATGAGAGAAGAAACTCGCTTGGTTTTATATTTACACAATCTCTGTAATTTGTTACCTGCTGTGTGTCATAATCACAGAGATCATGGCTGATGTTTTATTTAGACGCTAAACGTTCCCGTTTCCCTTCTATCAGATGACGGAATTCATTAATGGCCCCCCAAAACTTCTTATACTGTCAATTTGGAAAATTGTGCATTTTAAGACACCACATTGCGGAAAACAAATTTGATGGTGTGAGTATTAATCAAACAATAACAAAGGCGTGTGAAATGAGTTAGAGAGAACTAGACTGATTGCTTTAATTACTCGCTGCGTTAAATATTTCCAGAACAAAAGGCGCTGCTTTTGTGCTGAGTTTGGATTGAATATCTGCACTTCTTCTTTTAACGGCCGTAATTACAGAAAACTGCATGCTGAGTGTACAAAGGCACCCACGACACATTTTACTCTGTGTGTGTGTGAATTTACTATAGGACTTCACTACTACCAGTAAAAACGAATATGCTGGTATTGTCCTCTATTTTATGGATGTATTTCTATAGCAGACTTACTCAGGTCAAACACAGCCACTTAAACTTCATTGATTATAAATTAATTTACACAATGACAAGATGATAAACAAGGCGGAATAAAGAATTTAGCCATTACTCAGAAAAGTACTGACTGTTTAAATAAGAGCTGTAACTTCTTTTCGTATTTTTTAACAGGAAGGAAAATTTTACAACGAAACAAAACAGAATTCATCAAATGGGCAATGCCATGCAAATGTCAACCCTAAGATAAAAAAGTTTTTACCAAAGGTTTTCACCAAACTGGTAGGTCAGATGACGATATTTGCTGTTTTAAATCCCCATGTGAAGTCTCTCTTAAAAGTTTTTAAAGCACTTTTTAAAGCATGGTTTTCTATAGGTAAGTGAATTGTCACATCCATAACCGTCCATATTCCTCATGAATGGGCAGTGAAAATTAAAAACTCTCTCAAAAACTATTTTTCTGATGTCTGAACTCTATCATCACGGGTTTAGTCAAATGTAAACAGATGATTATTGATGATTCATTATTTCGGTTCCCCTGTGGTGGAATGAACTGCCAGCCTCCACCCGAACTGCAGCATCAAAAAACAACTCAAAACATACCTCTTCCGCATTTATTTGACTGACCAAAAACTGTCTATGTCTTGTGTCTAAAAAAAATCTTGTTGTTCATTCTCTCCCTTGCTCACTCCAGCTTTAATCTTCCTAGTAGCATGGCCTTGTAAACTAACAGTGTTTAACGTGTTGACAAACGCTCTCCTACTCGTAAGTCGCTTTGGATAAAAGCATATGCCAAATGAATAAATGTATGTAAATGTAATAAATACATCTCTGAGAATTTATACTTCAAGTTTTTACTGAAAATGTCACATCTATAATGTTGGAATCGCCCAAATGCTTTGCTGAAACTTGCTTATATTTGTGCCATGTTTACTTAATTGCAATATTGTAATAAACGAAAACAAATCCATTACATTCAACATTCTGTATGCATTCTTACAATACTTTGTTAGCACTAATAAACGTAATATCTGCTATTAAACTTAATGTTATTGTTTAGCTACAGTAGCTATAAACACACAGAAAGTTTAACAGAAAGTGTACATGCTCAGCAAGATTCTCTTCGTTTTGTTGCTCTGCTACAGTATGTCGGTGCTAGATGAGAAAGAGAAGTCTCCATATTGCGCCCCTTGTGGCAATATTGAGAATCCATCTCACGCGTGTACACGTGTTAACAAGTTGAATTAGCTTTTAATCATTCTCGGGATATTATTTTTTGATATCAACAATTCAATTTTCACTAGTAAAAATGTGTATTCTTGAAAAAATTGAATTTCAACTAGTAAAAAACGTAATTCTTGATATAATTGCATTTTTACTAGTTAAATATCACAGTAGACTGCCATTCAAATTCAATTTCAGATATCAATAATTAATTTCTTACATGTTAAAAGTATTATTTCAGATATCAAAAATGCAATTCTTACTAGTAAAAACCATAATTATTGATATCAACAATTAACTTGTTACTGGTAAAAATTGTAAATTCCTGATATCAAGAATTCAATTTTCACTAGCTGAAATGCTCATTCTTGATATCTGTAAATTAATTTTAACATGTTGCATTTGGTATTTCTGATATCAGGAAATAGATTTCAGATATCAATAAATCTGAAAGTAATTGTAGATATCTAAAATGGCTTTCTTACTAGTAACAATCACATTATTGATATCAAGAATTAACATTGTCACTAGTAACAACACAATTATTGTTATAAAAAATGATGGTTCTTACTAGTAAGAATTGCATTTCTGATATCTGAAATAAGATTTTTAACATGTAATAAATGAATTATTGATCTCTGAAATTGAATTTGAATGACAGTCTATTGTGATATTTAACTAGTAAAAATGTAATTACAGATATCAAGAATTACGTTATTTACTAGTTGAAATTTAATTTTTGATATCAAGAATACATATTTCTGCGAGTGATGACGTGATTGTTGATATCACGAATTCACATTTTTACTAGTGAAAATGTAATTACTGATATCAAAAATATCAATTGTTACTAGAAATTCCATTCTTGATATCAAGAATATTGATATCATAAAAATTGAATTGTTGATATCAAAAAGTAATATCCTGAGAATGATTTAAAGCTAATTCGGCCTGCCATACACGTGTGCGTGTGGACTTGGTTTTTATATGTTGGTGACCTAAACCTGAATGCACACCAACTCATGGGGACCCGTGTCACGGGCACAAAAGCTTATAAATTGTACAGAACGATAATTTTTGAAAATCTAAAAATGCAAAAAGTTTTCTAAGATCTTTAGGTTTAGGGGTTGGGTTAGGGGTAGGGGATAAAATATACAGTTTGTACAGTATACAACTCATTACGCCTATGGACTGTCCCCACGGAGATAATAAAACATACATGTGTGTGTGTGTGTGTGTGTTCATGTTTGTATATCCCGGTGGGGACCTAAACCTGAATACACACCAACACATGGGGACTCGTGTCACCGTGGGGACCAAAATTGAGGTCCCCAGGGGCAAAAAAGCTAATATATTGTACAGAACAATATTTTTTACAAATCTAAAAATGCAAAAAGTGTTCTATGATCTTTAGGTTTAGGGATAGGGTTAGGGATAGGGGATAGAATATAGTTTCTACAGTATAAAAACATTACGCCTATGGACTGTCCCCACGGGGATAGTCAACCAAAGCCTGTGTGTGCGTGCGTGCGTGCGTGCGTGTGTGTGTGTGTGTGTGTGTGTGCGTACGTGTGTGTGCGTGTGCGCGTGTGGTGTGCGTGTGTGTTACATAGTGGAATGAGATGAAATCGAGCTTGCATAGCCAGAAGCATGTGTTCACACTCAAGGTCCATCACTTACCTTATGCGTGTGTGTGCCTTAAAATATGTAGCATTAAAAAATACGTAATTACTGCGATTCAAAGCCTTTGTTGCTCTGACATGCAGTGGTCAGTTCATTACACACACACGCGCGCGCGCGCGCGCGGCTGGATTAAATTGCTTGCTTAACGTCTCTCGCCGCTCGTAAACAGTCTGATGAGCTTCTGAAGGGATCAGACTCAAAGACGGTTAATTTACCCCTTTGGCTGGTGAAAAACAGGCCGCGGCGCACGCGTGTTTGCCGCGGTATCTCCGTGTCAACTTAAATACTATATGCAAGGATCACATTTACATTCATCTCTGCAAAGGTACTTAAGGAGATATTGTTTAAAGGGGCCATTTACGCCGAAAGCCACGGACGTGTGGCGTCTGACACCGGCGGAATTAATTGGTTGCATCAGTCATTCAACAGTTTAAAGGGAAAAAATATGCAATTTAAATCTTGAATTTAAATTGCATATTAAAGTGTAATACCACGTTTCATTACTTAAAGTTCAGATCATTTTTTGAACAAGCTAATACTTTTAAAAGCCCGTGAAGTCCGGGGTGAGACTCCTAGGTGACTAACGCGAGCACATCGCGTGCGGCACATGAGGGACGGTGAGGGTGTTATTTATGACTAGGGTCAGCGTGGAGATCGGGGAGGGTAAATGTCACGTATTGATCGATACTGATTGATCTGTGGCTGCAGTCACACATTGACATTCTCTCCTCTTACAATCACTGTGTGTGTGTGTGTGTGCGTGCGTGCGTGCGTGCGTGCGTGTGTGTCCGTACCTTCAGCCGGAGATGTGCCAGGAATTCTCTTACTTTCTGGGAAACATCACATGCCTGAAAATGACCCACGTGTTTTCAGAAACAGGACCACTGGAAGATCTTCACATGGTTAACAAACTCAAAATTCAGTTGAATATGAAGATATTTGTTTGTTTAGGCTACTTCAAAAAACATCTATAAGGAATATAATGACTGTGTCAAAAACAGATCATGATATCAAATTCAAAATTAATAGTAATAGTAATAGTAATAGTAATACAAATTTAAGGCTATAAGTGTGTTTAAACACAGAATCCCTAATGGTAATTTTACTATGACCAATGTGTAGAATTAAAGGAATAGTTCATCCCCCCCAAAAAAACTGCATCATCATTTATTCACCTTAGTGTCATTCAAAACATGTATATGACTATTTTTTGTGTTGAACATAAAAGAAGATATTTAATTAGTGTCCATCCAATGGAAATCAATGGGGGCTAATGTTGTCTGGTTACCAACATTCTTCAAAATATCTACTTTTGTGTTTTGCAGAAGAAAGAAACTCATACTGGTTTGAAATTACATGATGGTGAGTAAATGATGAAAGAATTTTTATTTTTTGGTCAACTATCCCTTTAAATTTAGCATAATAACTTAAAACTTTTGACCATTAGGTGGCATTACTGAATGAATACAGTAAGCTTCTCTCAAGTTATTGCGATGATGACAGAATGAGCGTTTTTATTAACAGCCTCAGATGCAGTTTGGCATCAGTGTCATTAATTCGTTTGATGACTTACACACAAATATCAAAATCCTGTTAAAAACTTTCGTCCTTGGTTTTCGTTTAGTAAATTTGACAAACTTTGTGAGAGGGTCTGCGATGTAGGTGCGCTAATCATTTTTGCGTGGCAGAAGGGTTTATAGTAAATCTATAGCATTTAAGATGTATTACAACTATTTTTGTGTAATTTTATGACATTTTATGACGCGATGTTATAACATCACAGCATTCAGTTCAAAAGCTAAAAGTGGACACAAACAAAATGTGAAAGTTTTACCTGTTGGTGCCACTAGAGGGACTGAGATTTTGCGAACAACAGTTGCGACTAAAAATGTTTAGACCATATTTGTACCAAATTTCTCAGCTTTTTTACTATACACTCCTATTGTCGGCAAAAGACTCCCCAGCAACCCACAGTCAGAACTTGTCAGAAACTAGATCTTGTAGTGGAAGGACACTTTTTCATCTTTTTTGTAATTTTAAAAATAAAGCGCAAATTAAATTTAAATTAAATTTAAATTTTAAACAAATTAAATTTTTAAGCATGTATTAAAAAAGTAACCAGAGTCCATTTTGATTTCATGTCAACTTTTAAACAGCCCTGAGTTAACTTCAAACACACATCTCTCTGTCTCTCGTCCAAAGCGCCCGTAACTCTCTCTCCTCCTGTATCTAAGCGCACATCTGGGTCCGTGCGTCGCCCAGCAGGGGCGCTCACGCTGCAGGTGACAGCTCTCCTCCAACATGCCCGCGAGGGACTCGAAACGCGTCGTTGTCCCCGTGTGTCTCACGGAGTTAGAGGTGATGCGCTGTGATGTGTGCTTGGAGTGCACCTTCCCAGTCCACTGTCAGCTCAATGCGACCTGGCAGGTCCACACACACACGAACACACACACTGACAGCTTCATGCGACGGAAAAGGAGAAAGCGAACACGTTGTCAGTCGCCCCAAACCGCAGCTCTCTTTGCCTAGGCAGCAATGTCACAGGAAGAGAGCCGGCGGGCGACCACGGAGGTGAGTACATCCTCCTCATCTCATGTAGCTACAAGGTGAGTTTCAGCTGCCGCAACCATTCATTCTCTCTTTGAGCTTCTGCAGGATTGACATGCTAGCGTGCTGTCGGTGTCATGCAGATACACGCGTATTCGCAGGCTGTTTTCCTCCTAGAGTTTACCTTCACTAAAGAGGTGTTTTAACAGGGCGCGAGTAGAAGGTGGGTATCACCCCGTGGTCGTGTTTCTCTCTCTCAGGTAGAGTCTGTCTGCCGGCGGTGAGCTGTCTGTGCGCGCTTGTAAATGTTTACTGACCGTGTGAGTTTGTAAATATTTCTCAGGGCTTTTCCCCAGAGAGGTCAGAAACATTTACCTGATGCTGCGCAGAACACACAATTAAACATAACGCTTGTGTTTGTGTGTTGGGGGCACACACAAAACCTTCCTTTTTCTATAGAACTGCACTGCATAGTACAGACTGCACTAGTCTGTACTATGATAAATCATTCATCATGTCTTCGTTAGATAAACTAGTAAACAATTTGTTAAAATTTTGTGTTATTTATATTGAATTGTTTAACCCTCTAAAGATTCACTGAATCAAATTTGAATCAGGTTTAATTAAACAATGCTTCACAAAGTATACCCATATACTGTATATAAGAAAAACAAAGTATCTTACATTGGTTTAGGGCACCAGGTATCTTATGTTAGAGTACGTTTACACGACAACGATGGAGTAGAAAACGGAAAAGTTTTTCCTTTGCTTTTTATAAAAGTTTCAGGTACACACAGCACCGTTGTCAAAGCGATCTGCATTTACATGGATCCACAAAAACAACTAAAAACGCTGCATTGCACATGCCAGGCCAGTGGATGGTGATGTCAGTTTGTAAAGAAACACGTACCTAGTTTTAAGCCAAAAGCACTTTTAATAGCCTTTGTTGGCGTGTACGTGTGTTTAAAATTGGTTGTATGTAAATAATATTGTAAATAATAATAAATCTACTTTTTGTTGGAGAAACGTTAATAAGTATGTCACGTAGCACAAACTCATAGTATGGAGGCCGCCATTATTGTTTTGTTAATACTCTCGCTGTGTCGCGCATGCCTACAGAGTGAACACGTAATACGCATGGGTATGACGTTGTCGTTATCGGAAAACCCTGTCTTCAGAGTTTAGACGGAGACGATAATGCCGACGTTTTCAAAAACGTGCACTTTGAGCCCCGTTTTTAAAAGTTTGCGTTTTTCGTCGCCCAAAATGTCGCTGTCGGGTAAACAATTTTTTTCTTGTTGAAAACGGTCTCGTGTAAACGACCTTTTGGAAATGTTAAGATAATGTAGTGAGTGATATAGAGTGAGACATGTCATGTGTGTAAACCGATGGTCAGCAATAACCCATAGGGTCTTTAAAAGTGTCTCACACAATAAAGCGTCTATCACAAGTCATTTATCATTTACTGATCACAATCTGAACTCATTCGTTACTGATACAGATCGGCAGAGTCTGATACGTCTGATAACTTCCACCATCACATACACAGCTTTTTACTGCGTGTCATTTGTGCGCATCATATACTGTATGCACACACCTGTGAACACACGTCAGTTGAATTGGATATTAATGTAAGAAGACCTGAAAGGCTCATTTCATTTGGTACACTTTTTTATCAAATAAATAAACAGACAAAGACATTTATACACATATGTTTTGATTTTGTAAGAAGAGCGCAGAGTGATGAGAAAACCATATTTAGCATCAATATTGAAAAATTGACCAATCACAATCAAGTATTCCAGAGAGACATTTAACTGTACTGTAGGCTACTACTATAGACGGTATCATCAGACACATGCATTAAATTTATATAAAATTATTCAACAGTTATTGATTCTTTGCAGAGGTCTCCCGGAAGTTAAGTTTGGTCCACATAACGTTTGTTTATGTTGTTACCGCTGAAACGGTCTATGTGAACTTCTACCTGAATTAAAAAAACACAAATTAACTGTACTATTTAATAAACATCGATATCATGATATCACTGTTGCTGGCATTTTACAAATACAATAAACCATCTGAGATTGTAAGATCTGAGCCACAGACACCTGTTTTAAATTGTTCTAGTACAGAACCACATACACAAAATTATGTATAACTGTAAAATACACTAAACTAATACACTCTGTCATTTACAACGCATCATTTACATGACCCATGCAAATTCAGAACAACATGAATATTAATCATTGATTGTAATGCAGATGTGCTTTGGAAATGCTAATGACGGCATACCGTGGCCTTCGGGATAACGAGACTTTTTGGAGTTTACGAATGGTGACCTCAACGTGACCCCTCTACTACAACACATACAGATAAATTGACAACGCCCTGCGTGCTACACACAAACATGCACACGCCTAACCAGAATGCCGCAAGAATCACCTTACTGAGAAAATCAGACACAAAACAGTTGATGTAGAATATCGGACAGTCTTAGGTCAGAAAAGAGTCAAGCTGCTCATTCTCCTGAAATATATGCAACGTTAGCCTCTTGAATTCATGGTATAACAAGTGTTTTACCTAAAAATAAGAAAAATCTCTTATTAATCAGACGTTCCTAGAGCACTAATCAACCATGTTGGCAAATTTGAGCCTATAGTTTCATCCAAGACCAAATGATGTGAACTCTGTCCATGTACTATCCGTATTAATGTTATAGCACTGTACTCTTACGGCATCTCAAGAATTGGCTAGTTTGCATTCCTTTTCGTTTCCACTAAGTAATTTGCGAGAATATATTAAAAATCAAATTTTCCAAAATGTTTGATTACAAAATTAGCCGTTCATGAACTTTGCTGTGAAGTTAGAACTTAAATGTATTGATAACAAGAGGAAAGGTTCACTTTTAGAATTCATCTGAAACCTTTAACACTGCAAATAACACTAAACAATAAAATAAAATACCACACATCTGTCTTTGCTGTTATCAGATGAGCTTTATTGGACTCAACTATTATTGTCCAATCCAGCGGCAGTTATGGCGAGGAAGTTGTGTCACAGAGGGACAGTGAGAAATGAAGACGTGTCAGGATGAGATATTGGGCCAGTCCAGAGCTGAACGCTTGATCTATTGAGTGTGAAGAAAGAGTCCAAACAGGTTTTTTAAAACACAGTTGTAATAGTGTTTACTGGAAATATAAATCCAATATCACCAAACTCTTTCTCTTGCTGTTCCATTACACTCTAGAAAGAGCGGCTCAATATCCAACTTTGAAAAATGTTCTGTATGCAAAAACTTTAATTGTTGATAGTGCTGTTTAAACTGTAGAGATCAGACCGAAATGATCAGATCAGACTGTCAAACGGTTGAGATCAGACTAGGATCAACCATTCAAACTGTTGAGATATGTATGCCAAAAATGTTTATGTTGACAGTGCTGCTTAAACTGTAGAGATCAAACAGAAATGATCAGATCAGACGCTCAAACTGTTGAGATCAGACTGAAATGATCAGATCAGACGCTCAAACTGTTGAGATCAGACTACATGATCAGAGATCAGCCATTCAAACTGTTGAGATCTGTATGCCAAAATGTTTAATGTTGACAGTGCTGCTTAAACTGTTGAGATCAGACTGAAATGATCAGATCAGACGCTCAAACTGTTGAGATCAGACTACATGATCAGAGATCAGCCATTCAAACTGTTGAGATCTGTATGCCAAAATGTTTAATGTTGACAGTGCTGCTTAAACTGTTGAGATCAGACTGAAATGATCAGATCAGACGCTCAAACTGTTGAGATCAGACCATTTCAGATCATTTCAGTCTGATCTCAACAGTTTGAGCGTCTGATCTGATGACTGCATGATCCGAGATCAGCCATTAAAATTTTCAAATTCAATTCAAATTTGTTTATGTTGATAGTGCTGCTTAAACTGTAGAGATCAGACAGAAATGATCAGATCAGACGCTCAAACTGTTAAGATCAGACTGCAATGATCAGAGATCAGCCGCTAAAACTGTTGAGATCAGTCGGAAATTATCAGATCAGACCTTCAAACTGTGGAGATCAGACTGAAATTATCAGATCAGACGCTCAAACTGTTGAGATCAGACTACATGATCAGAGATCAGCGGTTTAAACTGTTGAGATCAGACTGAAATAATGACAGATTAGCCGCTCAAACTGTAGAGATGGGACTGAAATGATCAGTGATCAGCCGCTCAAAACTATTGAGATTAGACTAACATTATCAGAGATCAGCTGTTCGGCTACTGATCTCAAACTAAAATAATCAGATATCAGACACTCAAACTGTTGAGATCAGACTGAAATGATCAGAGATCAGATGCTCAAACTGCTGTGATTAGACTGAAATGATTAGAGATCAACCTATCAAACTTAAGATCAGATTGAAATGATCCGAAATCAGATGCTTAAACTGTTGGGATCAGATTGGAATAATCAAAGATCAGCGACTCAAGCTGCTAAAATCAGACTGAAATAATGTTAAAAATAAACATCATCTGCTGGTTTGTATGAGATTCTTCAGATCAGCAGGTGAAACACACAGTCAGAAACAACATAAGATTTGACAGACTTGATCATCACAAGTTTCATCATCGCCTCCTCTGGTGTTTGGTAAAAAAAGGATCAGCTCTACTTCCTTCACCAAATCTTATTTGCACCTCATTCTTGATCACCCAATAGGTGTTGATATATAAATGTGACATAATGGGTCATGTATCAAGATTGATCATTTCTTAAATAAGAAGGGAGTTTCAAGTTGTTAAAGTTACTTACGTTGATATACAGTGATATAAGATCAAAAGATCATGGAAAATCTGATTCTTTGTGATACAGTATGAGCTCTTTAAAGAGCTTATAACACGTTTTTAATTTTATGCTAAAACAATTCGGCACCTGCTTTGATTGACTCATCATCAACTTTATGGTTTGTGTTTGATTTAGATATTATTTTTCTCTACTTTGGTCATCAGGAAATGTCCTAATGAAACTCTGTCAAATGATGGAACAATAATATAATGTCTGAACAGATCAAATCGACAGTCATTAGCAGATTATTTCAACTCACTTCACTTTGAAATTAGGGACAATTATAAATGCCTGTTTTGTATAAACATGACCCCAATTTTCAGCGCCATCAAAACCTCAAGACCAGTTAAAACCTCCAGGTCACTCGCAATGTACCACACAAACCTCCTGCAGGCAGCCATTCATACCGACTCTATAATATCACCACTATTTGGTTTTATTGTAATGTTACAAGTTTATTGTCATCCCGTGAGTGATTTCATGTTGAATATTTAATACATTCAAATGAGCAACAGCCCAAATATAAAATGTAATATACCATTACAGATTTTTGGCCTTGAGAAATTTCCCCTGTCATTTGATTCCTCCAGAACATCTTAAAATATTGAATGCAATATTAAACACAGTATTCAAAGATGGAAAATTATAGATTTTGTATCCTCGATGTCATAATTAAATAAACGGGGATTATTAAATCATTACACTAGTTTGTCTTGAGTGGATGTTGTATTTTCTTTTTTCCGAACTGAAATGTTTTTATAAATGCTTTTTAATGGAAATATGGTTGAATTGATTTAATTGTTTGATTCTCAATATCACTTTCCATTTTGTTAGATTGATCTAAAATCTGGTATGCATCGGATGAATTGTTTTCTTTTGTAGTATCGGATGGCTTCTTTCACATTCAATTCCTGTTTGTTCAAATTACAGACATTTTAATAAATGTGTAAAAGTACTCTGCTTTCCCTTTCTATAAAATTATAACACAGACATATACATTTTTAAAAGCCGCAGAGTTGAAAAGGTCCTGCAGAGCAGGAATGACAGTAGTACAAATATCTCACTGCTGCGAAGGCCAGAGGCGTTTGAGAAATGACGATCATATGCAGCAGATAACTGCAGACGTTTCCTCAGGGTTAGTTTAACGTAAGCGCGGTCATCCATTGGCCAGACACACGAAACATCGTCGCCGGTTCCCGGGAATCGCCTGAGGCCTCATGCCGTGCTGCTGTGCCCGATACGGTCTCGTTCACTTTCATATGAGCATCTTCGCCCGAATTCTCATTCTGTGTATGTTTACCGGAATGTTTAAGACAAGGTGACAGAGGCAGGCGCAAGAAAAATTCTGCAATTTCCAGAAGAGCTTGGGGTGTTGTGGAGTGGCCCAGTGCCGGACGGGGTGTGGGCAGGGTGGACGTCTCTCCGGAGGAAACAGCGTGAAGGAGGCAGAGATGAACTCTGACAATCTCTGCAGCCCTACAGCGGCCTGCGCTGAACATTACAATATTTATTCTGAAAGCTCTTTTACCGAAGAGAGCGTGGACGAGGAGAGGCACTGCAGGGGGAAGATCTGTCTCCTGCTATTAAACACATTTTAGAAGGCCGGTCACAGATACCTTTGTAATATAGGTCACACACGCAAACAAATTCCCCCCGGCTGCTTTGCAAGCTGATGTGTGATGTCAGAGCGGTTCCGGGGTTACGGATTGGCTGGCAGGCTTCGATGTATGACAGCACTAAAACTGTCTCACAGGATACAGTGAAAAAGTTTATGTGGCCACCTGTACAAGAAGAGAGAGAGAGAGAGAGACAAACCCCAAGACTGACAGACAGACATTATCACCATAAAGGAGGATGCTCATCTACCAGTAGCCAAATGTAGCCTAAATTTATAAAAGCACTCGGACCCGTTGCTCGGACGTTCTGGATAGCTGCTTAAGGCCCATGTCTAAAGATCCCACCCTCATGTGACCCTCAACAAGAGTTTAATTCACGTCTCTCACACGCTGAAGTTGAGCACTGAGGGTCAGAGGTTTGTTCAAATGAGCTCATCAAGCAGTGATGAATAACTAATAACAAACTGTAGCTTTTAAATTAGAAATATTATGAATATAAACAATAACTCTTTGTCATTTCTTATTATTTTAGGGTAGGCCTAACAAAAAAATCAATTAGGAAAAATGGGACTAAATCCAAAATGAAATGTAATTACAGAAAAGTTTTTTTTGTCAACAGGAAAACAATTTAGGGAAACTTTCAGTTGCAAAAACAGATTTACACACTGATTTCTCTCACTCACTCTCTCTCTCACTCGCTTTCTTTCTCTCTCACATACACACAATAACATAACTTATTTATTTGAACTCTAGAACTGAACGAAAAAGACACAAAACTGATGAGCATTCATGAGCAGTACATTATTCTGAGATGTGTCTGTGGGAACATTAATACATTTCTCACAAATATCCTCTGCTGCTTCCTTTGTGCTATATGAAATATTTCAGGTCGGAAATTTAAAGTTCACCTCAAAAAGCGAATCCTTTCATAATTTATTCACCCTCGTGTACTTCCAAACCCGCATGACTTTCTTTCTTCTGCGAAACACAAAAGATATTTTGAAGAACGCTGGTATAACCAAACAACACTGGCCCCCGTTGACTTTCATTGTATGGACAGAAAACCACTGAGACATTTCTCAGAATATCTTCTTTTTGGGTCCCCTACAGGTTTTGATTGACATATGGGTACACTGTAAAAAAAAACGTAATTTTACAGATTTTCTATGTAAAATGTAAAAAAACGAAAAACATTAGGTATTTTGAAAAACGGTCAAAAACTGTAAGATGAAAGAATTGTTTAAGCAAATTTACAAAAAAAACTGGGAAAACTATTTATTATATATCCTTATATTCTGTAATTTTTCAGATTATTTTACGGTATTTTTTTTAGATAAACTATCCTTTTAGCCTAAACAGCAAGTTATAGTTATTAGTTTGATTAAGTTTTAAATAGCGTAAAAAAAAACTGAAACAGCAAGAGCGTCTGGATCAGTGTTGCTTTTACAAATTGCAAAATGGTCGATACAGTTTCTACAGTATATGGTTTTGAGTCAAAAGTCCAATTACACAATTGCGTTTGTATGCTTTTTTTCAAAGGGGGGAACTGTATTAAATTGAAATTGTGTTTTTGTTTAATTCAGATTATATTTTATGTTCAGTTAAATTTGCCTGAAAGTCTTTTAAATGGCAACACAGATCTTTGATGTATGTGATGTCTATGTGATGTGTGTGTGTGCGTTACACAGAAGGGATGAAATACACATCCCTACTGTAACCAACAGATTTTAAAGTAAAGCTGGTTTGATAGTGCTGTTCTGACCCCTGCTGGAAGATTAATGATACAACACAATTTACTGCTTTGAACGTGAGTGTTTATGTAGACGTTTTTAGGTAACTTTGATGTGTGGTGTGTGTGTGCATGGTTAGAGCTCAAGGTCATGGCTGGATTTATTTTCAACATGTCTATCTTTTGATCCGTGTCTCAGAATGACAAGGTAAAACACACACGCGCGTCAGCAGTATGGACATGAATTCAGCATGACAAGCACTTCAGGAAAGACAGACCTGAGCTCACACAAACACAGATGGACACCAACACAGTAAATCCCTTGATCAAACACAGCCGACACATGTGGCAGGAAATAAACAGAGAATAAACCCCCACACACACACACCTTCTGCTCAGCGGGCATTTGATCGGTTGCTGTTTCCTGCGATCCGGTCTGCCTGAAGTCGCTCCGAGCAAAACCAGGACCAGGACGGATAAAAATAGTTCGAGATCTTTCTGTGTTTGTCAACAATTCATCAGGCTGCCAGACACCTGCACATCACATGACCATCACATGGGCGGCAGTCACACTCACACCACAGGCCACTAGAGAAAATCAGATAGCTCAAGTTTCAAAAATGGCAACAATACACCAAATTTTTAGATAAAAATAGTAAAAAATAACAACATAGACACAGATTGCTGGATGTTGTTGAGCAGACATGTGGCCTCAAACTGCAGGTCACTCTGCTTGAACGATTAAACAACAACAGTAATCCATGAACCCCCGACCGCCCCGCCGATCCATCTCCTGCCCTGACCGCCCTGCCTCCTCGGCCCGTGAGCGCCGGCTTTTAATTACCCACAGTCCTGTGCGACTGAACAACACATCAACTGTGGCAACTGAACTCTCTCTCGGGTCAGCGCGGCCCACCCTCATCATTAATTACTTGTTCTCTTCAAATCCAATCGCTATTTTCCTGTCTCCGTCTGGTGACTCTTGACGGGCCGCACCGACCCCAAACACAAACACACACACGCACACACACGCACGCACACACACACACACACACACACACACAATGTCATGTGTGTAATTAGCTGGGAAGTAACATATGAAACATTAAACACGCTTAGTGGCCGCCACAAGCCAAACATTTCATTGATTCTCAATTATTCATTTCTTTGAATATTTAGATGTTGTTCAAATGGATATCAGTTCACATGATAACAAGCTTTAACTGTCTGATCTGGGAGACATCACCGCACATTAAACCATTGTTTCATATCTGAAATGCTTTCTTCATTTCTCTCGCTCTCTTTCTTCGCAATACAGCCGCAGAAAAAATAAGAGACTGTTTCAAAATTATTTCCAGTTTTCTAAGTTTACGATTAGGTGTTTGGGTAAAATTATAATTTTTGTTTCATTCTGTGAACTACTAACAATATTTCTACCAAATTTCAAATGAAAATATTGCTTCTATTTGTATTTATTTGCAGAAAATGAGAACTGGAGAAACAGGTGAAAATAACAGATGCTCTGTATTTATTCAGACCTCAAATACAGCAAAGAAAATAAGTTCATATTCGCTTTTAAGAATACAACAGTAATATTTGTACATGTATTTAGGAAAAGTTCAAAAATTATTTTTATGTGATAACCTTGATTTTTATCACAGTTTTCATGTGTCTTTCACATTGCTGTTGGATGACTTTATGTCACTCCTGAGGTTTGATTTTGTTGGAATTCAGCAGACACTGGACTGGAATGACCACAATACATCTAGAAATGCTGATTGAATGAAAATTTGGAATGGTCTCCTATTTTGTTCTCGGCTGTAGAGTACATCAAACAGTTTTGATTTTCATACAGCTTTTGATTTGTTTGAGTTTTTCAGACTCTAACCTATTAAAAACCAGACAGACAATGTTTGTCTGTGTTTATTTCAATGACAGTCTCTGTGTTGATGCTGTTTTTTATGTTTGAAAAGATCAAGAGTTATGTCAAAGGCTGCAGGCACAGCATGAAGGACCATCGCATTCCAGAAAATCTGGCATCCTGCACGAATCGATCCAGACACCCACATGATGACCTCTGACCTGAGCTGCTCATCTCTGAACTTACTCTGAGACTCTGGATCACAGCCAGAAATATTACAAGCTTTTTACAGTACAGTCTTTCATCGTGTTTATCAGTCCGAGCACACAATGCAAGACATTTTTACACTATAGTTGTATGTGGTGTCTGTGTGTTCTGTTGTTGTGTGTTTGTCACGGTGACAGTTTATAAAATACTGTTAAATTAGAAAGAGGGCATCCTACGTCTCTAAAAATAGACAATGACCAGGCTGAGCTAAAGTAATAGTTCACCCAAAAATAACAATTCTGTCATCGTTTGAAATCTTAACACCTCAAAGCAAGTAACACTTAGGGGTGTAATAATGGTAGTTTATGGTGTTACATAGCAAACATGTTTTATATTATTTATATTTATCATATAAAATTGCCTAAGAGTGATTTATCTTCATTGTTAGCAAAAAAATGATTACATTTTGACCAAATTTATATAAAATAAGTTACATAAACATTGTGCTGACATGTAATATATACTGTAGTAGGCACTGTTAAAACAAAATATTATTTTATTTTATGGCCCATTTGGTGTGTTTTACATCCCCCATCATTTTTCTTCAAGGGCCAATGTGTCCAGGTTCTTACAGGGCAAGATAGGAATAAAAGTCAGTTCACCCAAAAATGAAAATGCTGTCATTTACATTTATGATACCACAATATTGTTACACGCTATAAAATGATCCTTTAACAAACACTGTAAATGAATCAATGTCTTGTTGTTTTTTAAACAGTTTTGAGGTTAAGATGCGTCCCTGCTTAACAATTTCATCAGGTTCATCCATTTACCATCTGCATATTGATATGCCAACAATGTGTAACAATGGAAAAGACATCAGTCAAAGCGACTCACTCCGTCAGTGGAGCACATGTCAGAAACTCTCTTCTAATTGGATAAGAACAACTCAGGAAAATGATGTGTGCAACTCTACAACAAACACATGAGTCACCAGATCATCACAAGAAAGTTAACAACCTCAATGTCACCAATGTGCTCTTATTAGTCTTTCTTTATATTCAAATGATCTCCTGCAATCCTCATCATACGCACAATTTCTCTATTAAAAGACACAAAATAGAAAGTGAATTGAAGATGAATCTTTACTGGCCATTTTTAAACACTGATTCACACAACTACTGATTCAACTGATCGCTGATTATCCGAACACTTTAATATCCTGTCAAAGGGGTCCAGAAGTTGAATCAGCGCTCAGCTTCGCTGGAGTTTATTACAGTTGCTCAGAGCTGATCCCAGAACAGTAATAAAGCGATACACATCAGTGAAGGTGTTGTACAGAGGGACAGGAGCGACCCGCAGCACGTTTGGCTCTCTCATATCACACTGAAACACCAGATAAACATGTGTCATTGATGTCATTGGTGATGCGTCATTTTTCAGAATACTGTTTAAAGTTTGAAGTCAATAGAAAACATTATTCACAATCAATTTTATATCTGTACGCTACTATTCAAAGGTTTAGGGTCACTTGACTGAAACGTTATTCATGATCTTAAATAGCTCTCGATCTAAATGCATGGCTATATTTAGAAGATGCTAAAAGTTGGCTAACAGTTTTGTTTATATTTTCCATAGTTTTTTAGTTGTTTGTGTTGTTTTAGTTTAGTTTTTTATTTATCATAGTATTTGTGCTGTTTTCATGTGTTCACTGTTATTGTAAATAATATCCCAAAGTGCACTAAAATACACTTAAATGCATTTAAAGCGCTCTATTTACAAACACTAATTTTGTACTTAATATACACAAATTTTAGCTTTCAGTATTTTTTAATATGCTGCTTTTTTAAGACACCCCGAATAGAAGTACTAAATTGTTTATTTTTTGTATATTAAGTACAAACTTTATGTGTAAAAATACAGCACTTTAAGTACACTTATGGCAGTGTAAATGAGGTGTATTTTTTATCTGGAATGAAAAACATACATGAAAAATAAGTCACCCAAAATTGTTCTGTAATGTGACGCCTTACTAAACAAAAGCATACATTAGACACATTGAGCGCTTTGACCCCTTGTTGCCCTTTAATTCGATCAGCTCTGTCTAACTTCCACAGTGGTTTTTAATGCACTGTAAGTCTCCATATATCCTCCACTATTTTCCTGTGTGTTTTCTGTACAGACACTCTCAGCCATTACTCATGTTTCATGAGGTCTGTTACTGTGATATAGAGTGTATCGGATTGATTTGTAACATACCGCAACTCCTCTCTTCTCCAGCTCTTTAAACACGTGTCTGATGGGCAGTGAGAAGCAGATGGACAGCTGACAGCCTCTCTCCTGCGGCTCTGACGGACTGATGATCTCAATGTAGGCCTTGTCTGGGTTTGACTCATCTTTGCTGTAGTAATGTTTGAGGAGGTACTCCAGATAGCCTGTCAGAAGCACAGACTTCGTCCTCAAGTCCTTCATGCTCGTCTTGTTAAAAATCTGGACACAAGAATAGTTCATTATATAGAAAATTTCATTGAATTAATATCATTCTTACATTGCAAAAAATACTCATTTTGTCCATTTCTAAATAAATGTCTTCAAGCGCAATTACAGTGGTGGTCTCATACACAACTATTACAAAAGATCAACATATTCCCAGATGCTTAAAATGACAACACCATACAGGTGGGTGAAACTCTTTAACAACTATTACTAAACATAAAAACTGTCATTTATTGCCCAGGTAACATCATACAGTATTAAGAATTAAGTGGATGTTGAACTGGGATATTTTTGTGAATTCAATTATTATTATATTTGATTATTATATTTCTATACAAACAAAGCTTGATTTTCAGAATTCCCCTTATTTTTCTTTATAAGAAATTGTATAAGATTATTTTTTATGCCGTCTCACCTCTAAACTGGCCTGTAGGGGGCACACTAATAAGATTGGCTGATTTGACAGACGAAATCCATTAACACCAGACTGGAGCTTCAATTCTGCCGGAATATACACACTTATTATCATGGGTCAGGTAAACACTTCTTAAAGCTCACAATTTAATTTTTTTAGGTGTAGTTATACACTGTAGATTATATTTGGACTAAATCTAGCAAATTAAAACACGTCTAAACACGTCATTTACAACTGTACAGACTGTAACTAAGTCTGTGTCCAGAAGATGGCAGCAGTAAGCAGGTTGTAACCTCAGGTCCTTTTCATGTAGTCTCCACCATTTATCCCCTTATATCTTGCCAAACCCTTTTCTAAAACCTTTCATATTTTAGGCGTTAAGAACTATTACTGATATATGTTTTTTCTGACACTGAGTTGAATTGTTGAATTGTTCACTATAAGGTGTGCAGTGACTTATATCAAAACAGAAATCAAATACCATTGTTCATCAAGAATCTGGTTTTCAGTTCATGTCCCCACCAGCCCACCAGCCTGAGAAGACAAACACACTTCATGAGAGTTTTTACTGGCTGTATTTCAGGAGAAAGTGTTTGCTGGAGATGATCAGTATGATACTCACGCTGGTCTGACTGTGTCCATGTGCTTCTCATGTATAAAAGCGCCTGCCAAACCCCCTGCCCCTGAATTCACGTACTGAACAAAACACACATTAGTTACCACTGAGAAATACTGTTAGAAGCATACTGTATATTTCTGCAGTTCCTCTTTTCTACCCTCTGCCTGAAACACTCTTTAAAGGGATAGTACACCAAAAAATAAATACATTTTTTATTCTTCCTCATGTGGCTCAAAACCTGTATAAGACTTTCTTCTGGAAGACAAAAGAAGATATTTGGAGAAATGTCTCAGTGGTTTTGTGTCCATACAATGGAAGTCGATTGTGTTTTTCTTACGGTTACCAATTCTACAGAACAAAGAAAGTCACTATTTCTTTAATGCCCCCTTCTAAGACAAGATGTCTGCACTATATTACACAATATATTGTATTACACACAACTATATTACAAGCACATACTGTAGATACGTTTACCTTATAGGAGCACCAGCAGGCAAAATCCACGTTCCAGTCATGAAGTCGCAGCTCTACGTTTCCTACAGCGTGAGCACAATCAAATCCCACCAAGCATCCCTGAACGCACACACTGTTATTACTGTAAATGTGAACTTGTGCTTTCTGATTACATTATGAAACAGGATTTATTCCTGTAAATTTGTATCATATGAAGCCCATGTTTACAGTATGTAAATCACCTTAGCATGTCCTGCTTTTGTAATGGCCTCCATGTCGAAAAACTGACCGGTGTAATACTGAACGGCACTGAACATGACCAGAGCCACGCTGTCCCCCTCCCGCTCGATAACAGACAGGATATCCTCCGTTCTTAGGATCTCTTCACCCTGAGATGAACAATCAGAGTGTTGTCAGCTGTGATGTCATAACGATCGGTGACGAAACAGGAAGCCATGTCATTACCTGTCTGGGTTTCATAAGCAGCATGCTGTCATCAGGACTGAACCCTCGCAGACGAATCTGAGATCCCACGGCATACTGTGACATTCACAGAAAAACACATTTTTCAGGGCCTTCAATTAGTTTTTTTATACTCGTCACTGACGCTCATTCATTTCTGCTAATATCTGCAAAATATTAATACTGCAATTATACTTCTTATGTAGCTTTTATACCGGTGTAAAATGAGGTGAACACAAAATAATGTTATCTATCATTTAGGGGGACTCATATTTGTGTGTGTGACTGGTTATTTTGACAAGCTGAAGTTAAAACTAAACTTGAAAAAATAAAATGAAGCTTGTTCCTCATGGCCAATTTAAATGTGAACTGGACCTGACCTCAGAAAACTGCTTTCATACAAAAACCAAATAAACGAAACTCTTTGAACGTGCCTTAGACACACTGTTCTTCAGCAAATGTCTTGTCTTTGAGCAACAAACAAGCACTGTATTACTTTGAAGTTAGGGATACAGTGTATAGTGCAAATTGGTTTGACATACGTGGTCCGATGGAAAGGCACGGTCCTCCAGAAGAATTTTGTGCCGTTTTGGAGTCGGTTTATAGAAAGAAAGCTGCAAAAATCGTATTTACAAATATTATGTATGATGAAAATAATAACATCAGGTAGTCTGTAGATTAAGCCTTTTTTACCATTAGAAGATGTAAATTGACGGTCAATCCATTCATCAAAGCCACTTCCTCTTGTTTAGCACCTATTTAAAGATTAAAATGCACATTTTAAAAGCTTCGTTTTGCTTCATGTTTCAATTATGAAAGCATTTATATATTATTGGGTATGTGATAAAAAAAACAGTCTGTTGACACCTGACAGCATTATTCATTTAAAAAAAAAAATTCTTAATTACCCACAACATTTGCCATCAGACCCTCTAAGTCGTTTTCAGCCCAGGCCCAAGGCCGTGAACCGTCCGTGTGACCATGAACACCCCTGGAAACAATAAATATTGAGACAGTCAGGAATGCTTTGTGTAGGGCCTGGTTAATGTAAACTGCACTAGCAGTGTAATCTCAAAGTGAAAGATGACTCACGTTTTGGCCCATTTTTCTAATTCCTCATCAATATATTTTTTAGCACTTTTTGGCTGTAAACCCAAAGAATTGCCCACGAAATAAACACAATCTTCAGAACCATCCACCAGTGACAACTCCGCTGAAAGTCATCATTCAAAATGAGAAGACGCTTTCGATTCACCAATCTCAGTTTAATTTATTAAATCTCAGTTTGATATTGTACTGTTGACTCACATGATGGCAGGTCAGATATTTTAGGAATGAGAAACTCCTGTCGCAGGTGTCCGATCTCATCATGTTGGTCTAGATATTCTGCCGCCCTGCGTGACGTGGGGCTACAGCCAAGCTCCTGTGAGATCCGCATGACCGTCTCCTGTGGACTCTCCATACTGAATGTTCTACAACACAGATCAAACCTGTTTCAAATCAAAGTAATTTATAATCCATACCATATGAATGTAGACACTCGGACACACTGAAACTCATCTGTTTCAAAGGGTCAGTACTTTGCTCTTTAACCCTGTTTACACACGTCAAACCCGGGCTAATCATTTCTTGACTGTGTTCCAGAGAGAAAGCGCTTTCAAGACACACACAGCATAAATGCACAGAGGAAACACAAACTTCCTCTAAACACATTTACAGCAAATGAAATGTGATCATTCAGATGATCATGTGATCACAGTCTCATTCTGCAGGGAGTCACTTCTCCTATCAGAGAAAACCACAAGCCAAAGAAGTCGTTGGCTAAAGGAAATTTTAAACATTTATTAAAGCTGTCAGCAAATCTAATCATATATTTCTTGTCCATTACCATGCAGGTTTATCAAAGGTTTTGTAAAGTTTTAGCTACTTTACAATTAACCAACTAACAAACAGTTAACCAAGTGCTAACTTGCTAAGCTAGCATACACCAAACCTTTCTAAAATTTCATGTATAACTTGTACATCATAAATCGGTTTTATTTAGATCCAAGTCCAAGTCTGCTTTATTGTCAATTCTGCCACATGTACAGTACATACATATGGAGGATTGAAATTGCGTTACTCTCAGACCCATGGTGCATACAAATAACACAGAATAAAAATATATATATATTAAATACAGATAAATACAGATTATACATATATGTCAAATACAACTATTACAAGCAGGGATATTTAAACAATATATATCTCTATGTTGTTCATCTTTCCCTAGCTTCCCATTTCTAAACATTTGTAAGTCGCATGCAAAAAACAATGAATGAATGTTTTTTGCATGTACGGTTATGATGTAATTTTAAGTTATATATTATATTAAATTATATTATATTTTTTATTGTTTCATAACATAATATATTAGATATATTTGATTAAAGTATATTATTTTAAATTTAGAACACGTTCACATTACAGAGAAATGTGTTCACCAGACTTGTTGCAGCTTCTGAATTTGGAACAGACCAAACAATTTAAAACTGCAGGATCACACTCCTTTAGGACCACATTAAGTAGAATTTCAAAAGAGATTAAATTCTGAACGGCAGAAACAGCAATGAAACCGCAATATAAAGGTAGAACATTTTAGAAGTCACTGTGATTTTTGTATGTTCTGTTCAAATAAACCTCAAGTATATAACATTGCACATATATGGAGGACCAATAGTGTCGTTTAGAAGTAAAATTAAGAATCGTTTAACCAATTTAACACAAAAAAAAAACACAAAAATGTAAATGAATAAATCACTTTTTGAATAGAAAAATTAATAGGTTTTTTTAAATGGTTTATTTAATTTGTGTTTTAAAATGTAGTTTAATTGAACAATAAAACACTACATTTAAAAAATCATTTTAAATGTATAAATAAATAGATAAAACAAATAAACAGTTTTAAATTCATGTTTTAAAATATAGAAAAATAAAACAATGAAAATACATTCATAAAATATTTGCACATTTTAAATCGCTTTTTTAAAAAAGCATTTGCCGAATGCTTTTCTCTCTCTATTTGCCAATACACCTATTTCGCAAGCTGTGTCTCGTTTCGTAAGGCTGCGTCCTTGTGTCCTCCAGAAGTATCGTCCTCCAGAGGTATCATCCTCTAAAGGATGTGGTAAACGGAGGATTCTAAATTTAGAATTAAACGAGACATCCTTAGGCCCTGTCCCAAATGGCGCACTTGCGGTCTCGTGGACTTAAATTGCGCGTTCTCGCCAAGTCTACGAGTCCGTAGGGTGTCCCATTTGTCTTTTTAGCGCTCAGAAGTCTGCTTGCGAGCGCCTCCTTTGTGCCCTCGATGCGGTCTTCAGCGAAGCCGAAGCTTGACACAGACTCCACTGAAGTCCCCTACCCAATGTTTTGATAAAATTCAAAATTAATTTATTAATTAGTTACTTATTCATATTATTGCTTATTTATTTTCTATTAAGCCAGCTATTCAAGAATAAAAACTTTTAATGCAGTGCATTTTCTTACTTAAGGTAATAAGCCATGTTTTGTTGTAGATCTATATCTAGTTGTATCTGGGCTCTGTAAAGCTGAACAACACAGCTTCTGTATTATAGAGAAATATTAAATAACAACATATATGCATATTAAGAAGTGTATACAGAAGAATAGTGTATACAAATAAATACATATACATAAGCAGTTGCATTTACGTCATGACAAATGAATGCATTACAAACATAAGTATCTATTGTATAATGCTCGGGTGGTATCAACATATGAAATACAGAACAATAAAAACCGGCAGCTCCTGTCCCAAATAACTACAATGGGACAACAAGTGTGGTCGACTACACGAGGTGCTGCGCAGACTGATCAGTGTATGACAACAAAGTACCACGAGAGAGATTAGAAAGCACAGCTTGCTCTTTCCGGTGTGATGACCTCAAGTCTGTCCCAAAATGCACTCCCATGTAACTTTGTGGACTCGTGCCTAGTGCCCTATAGGTTGATGTGGTAGAAGTCGATCTTGAAGTTCAAAAAATCTCTCAGACAAAGAAGGTTCAGGTGTCAAGGAGTTAACTTTATTTGATCAGGCCAAACAAAGTGAGATGTCCCAAGTCATCTGAAAACCAAGTGTTTTCCAGCCTACAGTTATAGTGAAACTTAGGAAAGGAGGTGCTTTCCTAAACCAATCAGGTAAATTCCCTTTATCTTTTATTTTTTATTATCCAATCAGTCTTGTCTGCCACTATTGTTTTCTAGGCAACAAGGTTTGTATCTAATGGTGGAATGTCGGCCTTCACTTGGTTTTTAAAAATAAGTTTTCCTGTTGGTACCAGTTTTCAGGCCACAAAGTGAACAACATGTTCGACCTTCTGAACTTTATCTAGGTCAGGCCTCAAACAGGCCTCAACGACATCACTGGATTTTATATTGCTGAAATATGTTCTATACTTAGTTAAAATGATTAAAAATATACTTATAGTTCAAACAACACTCAATCATTGCTTAAGCATGCTGATTATATCATTAAATCATTAAATCATCTTCATATATTCACTTGTATAACAGTTATTGGTCTGATTATTAACACATCTATGGTAATATCATTCCTATGAATACTTCTTATAACTGGGGTGTACACAGAGCCCAAAAGTGCAAAGTGCAAATACAACATCAACACAATGATCAGAATTATGCACAATAAGGTCTGCACTTCCTGACGTCACCAAGTGTGGACTCAGAGGAGGTCCACAAGAACGGAGTGTGCCATTTGGGACAGGGCCTTAGTAGGACATACTGGCATAAAAGGAAACAGGAAGTACCACATTGCTATGACAACACGTTGCACTCGCACACCTGTCAAATTAATTAAAATGACTTCTAAATGATTTAAGAGGTAAAAAGTTGGTTACTTTCTACCCTAAACAATGCCAAAAGAGTTAAACAAATATACAATTTTTGCCTTACTGTTTCAAAACGTTTAAAAATCACTAAACACTTGTAAACCTATTTACTACATATGCCTGCTAAGATAAAAAAACGTGACACAAATTGTAAACTGTTAATATTTAAACACCACATATTTGATTGAATGTACAGCTGTTGCAGTTTATTCAAATAACAGAGGATACAGCTCATGTGTCCTCGAATTCCTGTCAAAGAAGGACGCATTTGAAGGGTGCCTCCGGAGAGTCCTACCTGATTTTATGAAACGAGACAGCCTTGATGACGTAGCAGGCTTCAAATGAGACCTCTGGAGGACGCAGCCTTACGAAATGAGACAGCCACAAGTAGGGAAAACCTTTTTCTGCTTAATGCTCTAGCTTCGATCACTTCACAGAACAGACACTAGAACAGGCGCGGGTACACTTGGCTTTCTGGGTACGGCTCGCACACAAACGCGTCCGCCCTGAACACATCTTTATATTCTCTTAAACTTGAATTATATAAATGCAGATATTTTCGAATCTCCTCACACAAACGCTCGTCGAATTCGTTCTCCATTGCACTCAAACTCTTTGTTGTAGTGTTTTGGCTCCTCCGCTTCGGCGTGTTGCTTTTGTGTCGGTCTTCTTCTATGGGATCAGAAATGTTGTAATATTCTGAATAAATAAACTATGATCCGCAAATAAATATAGAGAGTTTCACAAACATTTTTTAAATCCACATACGCTCAAAAAGCGAACCATAAATATATGTTAGACGTTCCACAAAAAGAAATGGAATTCACAAAAAAATACAATGAGATTTGCAAATAAAAAATATTTACAAATTTATTTTAATGGCATTTATTTGTGGATTTGTGGATCAGTGCACGCATTTGTGGATCAGTGCACACATTTGTGGATTCCAAGGGTTGTTATTCTCAGATAACAACCGCTCGAAACTAATAACACCCAGTAACCGGATGATGCAAATCATTTTGACAGGTGCAGTTTAATATTACACAAAATTAAATATAAATATGTCTTTTAATCACATATGACATTATATTTTCAAATAATTAAACCAACTTGAATGTTCGTGACATTTGAACGTCGTTTCTTACCTTAAAGCCGAAAGTAAACGGCTTTTCCTCGCGGAAGGTCTGCATTCAGTAAAAATGATCTAATAAAACATTTCAAATTCACATTTCATGTCCAGTTTTTTCTCATGTGGCAAGTAGTCGTGTAATAAGTGGGATAATATACAAGCAGCCAGCTGTTATCGCGAAATAAGCCCCTTCAGTCTGATACAAGACCCTGTACATTAACTGGATGCCTGTACATTATCCCTTACTTATTACACAGCTCGTTCGAATGCTTGATTCTGATTGGCCAGTCGGGACATTTGCATGTTCGTTATTCCTCTATAACAACCTCTCAAAATAAATAACACACGGTAACCCGGATGCAGCAAATCATTTTGACAGGTTTTTTTGACTAATTAAATATAAATTTATCTTTTAATAACATATATGACATTATTTTTACAAATGATTAAACCAAATTTCCTGTTCATGACATCTGAACGTTGTTTCTACCTTAAAAGCTGCCACCGCTATATAATAATAATGAATGGCTATGGTAGGACGGGAAAAAGATTTTTCCTACTTCCGGTCACTGTCGCCATAATGTGAAAAGGCAAATTGCTTTTCTGTCCCAAATGGCGCACTCCAGTCTTGTGGACCTCCTCCGAGTCCACACTTGGTGACATCAGGAAGTGCACTATAGGCACAAGTCCACAAGGGTACATGGGAGTGCATTTTGGGACAGACTTAAGGTCATCACGCCAGAAAGAGCGAGCAGTGCTTTCTAATCACTCTTGCGGTACTTTGTTGTCATACGCTGATCAGTCTGCTCAGAGCCACGTGAAGTCAACCACACTTGTTGTCCCATTGTTGTTATTTGGGACAAGATCGATCTTCATTAAAGTCAGTCAGTCAACGGCGACAAACCCATCAGAACTGTGATGACAAAGGGAGTCGCTGGCATTGGAAAAACAGTGTCTGTGCAGAAGTTCATTATGGACTGGGCTGAAGAGAAAGAAAATCAGGATGTCCACCTCATATTTCCACTTCCTTTTAGAAAGATGAATTTGATGATGAATAGAACACTCAGTCTTTTAGATCTTCTTCATCTTTTCTATTCAGATACGAAAGAAAAGAAAATATCCAGTGGTGAATATAAAGTGTTGTTCATCTTTGATGGCTTGGATGAGTGTCGTGTCTCTGGATTTTCACAGATGCGTGAGGTTGTGTGAAGCAAGTAAATCAGACTCCATGGACGTGATGTTGACAAACCTCATCGCGGGGAATCTGCTTCCATCTGCTCTCATCTGGATCACCTTCAGACCAGCAGCAGCGAATCTCATCCCCTCTGAGTGTGTTGATCGAGTCACTGAGGTAAGAGGATTTGGTGACCCACAGAAGGAGGAATACTTCACAAAGAGAATCAGTGATGAGAGTCTGGCTAATACAGTCATAAGACACCTGAAGTCATCCAGGAGCCTCTACATCATGTGTCACATTCCAGTGTTCTGCTGGATTTCAGCCACTGTTCTAGAGAGAATGATGAGTGAAGCAAAGACCAGAAAGATACCCACAACTCGCAATCAAATGTACACACACTTCCTGATCATTCAGACAAACATCAGAAGGACTATGAGGAGAATGTAAGAGATGAAGACATGATCTTTAGACTTGTCCAATTTTCCATAAGAAAGACCTGATAGAGTGCAGCATTGATGCTGCAGAAGCTTGCGGGATTGTGCACTCAGATCTTCAGAGAGGAGTCGGGCTTGTATAAGGAGAAAGTTTACTGCTTTGTTCATCTGAGCATCCAGGAACATCAAGCAGCTCTTTATGCTCACTTCTCCTTCACAAACAATAACACAAACGTGTTTGGTCCTAAGCCAGCTTGGTTCTCTAAAATTTTTGGCACAGTGAAACATTAAAAACAGGTTGTACGTGAGTTGCATCAGAGAGCTGTAGAAGCTTTACAGAGTCAGAATGGACATCTGAATCTGTTCCTGCGTTTTCTTCTGGGTCTCTCACAGGAGTCCAATCAGACTCTCTTACAGGATCTACTGACACTGATGAGAAGATGCTCCTACAAGAAAGATGAGACTGCTGAGTACATTAAACAGAAGATCAACGAGAATCCGTCTACAGAGAAATCCATTAATCTGATTCACTGTCTGAATGAACTGGCGGTCATTAGGTGGTACTTGGAACAACTAATTTAATTAAAGGTGGTACCTCATCTGAAAAGTTTGAGAACCACTGATCTAGGAGATTCAGGAGAGAAGCTGCTCTCTGCTGGCTTGGAGAATCCTCACTGTAAACTGATGTCACTCAGGTCAGATTGTATAAATCTCTCCATACCGTCTTTGATTTATCCTTCCTTTATATATAGTGAATCAGAATGAATAAAAACGAAGACAAATACATTTCAGCTAAATAAAGATTATATTAATAAGATATCAGATTCATAAGTCATAAATTTCAGTAAATACAGTATAATACAATATAAGTCGCTTAAAAGAGTCTGCCAAATGCATAAATGTAAATGTTTACATTGTACTGTCCTTACAATGTGTAGCTTTACAAAGTTAGACAGCGAGCTGACATCAGGCATTGAACTCAAATAAATGTCTCAAGGTGTGCTTTTCTTGATTTTAATTTAAAGGAGGTTTCATAATTTCCATTATAACATTTTTAATACAAAACAAAAAATTGAGAAAAATCAGAACAGAACAGAAAAATCAGTAGATAAACCAAAAAATGATAAACACAATGGCATGTAACTTGTCAGTAAAAGAACGAGACACTTCTATTTACAATATAACACTTTGGTTTAATAATTTTGAAAATGATCTAAATTATGCTATTTGCAGACAAATAGTGTCTCAGGCAAACGTAAATATAGAAAACTAGATGCAAGCAACACAATTACCACCATGAGTCTTTGACTACTTCCTGCTTGCACTGAACAAAAATTGTGAACACCCACAAGGTGGCAGTAAAATGCCCAAAGAATTATTTAAAAATAACATATTTCATATGTCGCAATTACATCATTTTAAACCAAATGCCAAAAATCATTAACTTTAGAATTTATAAGATATTAATAAGGAAAACCAACAGCAACACAAAAATTAACAGGAGTGAAGAATGAACACTGGATAACAAAACATTCAAAAACATAATTTACTTTAAAGTAAAATCCAGATATCTTTCATTTATTTGTTTCTACTACGCTGATATACTATAGCATATCATTCATCTTTATTCGTTTTGTTAATAAAAGTTGTATATCTAAGATAAGCGAGATTGTCATGGTACTATTTTGTTGTATTTTTGCTAAGAATAATAACTAAACATTTTAGATATTTTTTATTTTAATATATAAATATAAATATATATATATATATATATTTATATATTAAAATAAAAAATATCTAAAATGTGTTGTTGTTTTTTTTGTATTAATATAATACAAACACAGAAAGTGAGTCTATTTACTTGTGCTAAACATAGAGTGTGTTACTATGACTGAGTGATGTATGTTGGTGTGTGCAGGCAAGTCAAGCAGAGTTGGATGTGTAAATAATATTAAATTGTACTGCAGGTAATTTGTATATGTTTTAGTTTTTTTTTTTAAGTGATTGTGTTGTGCTGGTACAGTTTACAAGTATTACCATGCTTTAGTAACAATATATACACTAAAATATGCAATATGCAGATGCACTACAGCTTCCCCTAGTGTCTTCTATAGAGATGTGCAATAATTGCGATGATCTGAAACCATTGCGATGAGGTCAAACAATCGCGATGAGACGATTATTTAATAATCGTGACAGCCCTATGTATGAACTATAAATAAAGCTGTTTAAAGCCAAAAGACACTCGCTGTTACATTGTTGCTTTAATAATGTTATTGCATACAAACTCATTTCCAATTAACATTCAAGGTATCATACAAAATCCTACTACACATACGCAAGCTTGGCTCTTAAAATTCATGTTTGCCTTTTTACATTAATGCATTGGTTTGCTTTTTATCCAAAGTGACTTCAGGTTGCATTTAAGTTGTAGATTTTATCAACATGTGTTCCCTGAGAATCAAATTCCTGACCTTTGCACTACTAACAAAACTGAGTTACAGGAACATTTTATGAGCAATGTAAAGTGTTCAAGATGGTAAATAAATTCATAAAAAGTAAAGTGATGTGTTTGCTGATAAAATACTTTTCTATCTATATTGTTTACAAAAGCAGCTTTTAAAGCCCAGATCAATAAAAAATCTAAGCTTAGAAAACTTCAGACTCAAATTCATTCTTACGCTATTTTTATTTACATATGTACAATTATTTACAATGAACAGCTTTGACATATTCATCATGGCTTCGTGATTGACTTGTTCTGCGCGAGCGTTCTGCCATAGATCCATTTGTCTGGAAAAACACAAACATGAGCGGTTACACACTAAAACAAGCACAAACTTTATATTTAACGCAACGTTACAACTTTATCTGCTAAAGCACAACCTCACAGCATAGATTCATGCATTGCTATATTTTAACAGCAGAATTCCAACACTTACAACGTCTGCGTGTTGTCTGTGCATTCATGATGCTCCAGCTGGTGGGGCAGCTCCGGCTTTTGGACGTCAAACATCTATTTAATGTCATCCAGAACCAGCGCCCCCACATGGATGGTGACTGAGGTGAAGACTCACCCAGCTGTTACAGTAAAGAGAAAGATGTTTGAGCACTTGTTTAATTCAACTCAAACTATGAATGATCCAAAGTTTCATGAAGAGATTTCTACCTGTTGAGCTTCTGTTTTGACAGGAGGTGTTGCACCATCAGGCAGAATTTTAGGAATCTGAGATACTGCAGGAAACAAGAGAAAAGACCGTAGTATGAAGCAATAAAAGCTCTCTACGAGTGTTTGTTTGTCTTGGACATATTTAGTCTAAAGTGATAATCCAAGAGAAACATTACGAAAGTCAACATGACTCTACTCACACTGAGTGATAACTTCAGTATCATCACCGGGTGCAGGCAGGGCGAGCAGTCGCATGGGACGCCACACATCCAACTCCGCTTGACTTGCCTGCACACACCAACATGCGTCACTCTATTATTTGAATACTATTCCTAACTTGTGTTCTGTGATCTTGTCATTCAGGATGTGGAAGTGAGATCAGATGCATGAGAACTGACCCAGTATTCCAGAAGCACCTGAGAGACCAGCAGGCGCGGAGGCTGAGTATAAACAGCATCCAGCAGGACGACAGGCATCAGTGGGCGGAGACTCTCACCTGTAGACAGGCAAAGATGTACATCCTCTATAAATACTTTGGAGTGAATAATAATGTGAATACGAAGGGCTGATGAAGCATCATTTACAGAATGAGAAAGATATAAAGAGGCTACTGACTCTGAGAGAGGATGCCCGCTGCTGTCTGTCGACTGATGGGCTGGAGCGCCAGCTTGTTTGCAGGGTGAACGTCAAGGCGTTTTTGAACCTGTCAAATGCATGAAATGAAGTTCAGCTAATTACATGAATTGTTATTGGATTTCAATCGTAATAGTGGCTCATCTCACTTGAGGAACAACAGAGGTGAACTGCCCAGCAGGAAGTGATTCACTGCTGCTGTCCTGCTTCTCAGACTGGGTCTTCCGCTCATTGTGGTGAGACAGAGAGACCCGCAACGCCCTGCCGGCAACCATACGCCCGTTCATGACCGACGCAGCAGTAGTCACATCTTCGAGGGTGGAGAAGCTGACAAATCCAAACCCTCTGCTGCGTCCGGCCTCCATCATCAACTGAACGGAGAGAAGCACTCGTTGAAGTCTTTCACTTTAATTGTTATTGACTAATCACAATAAGACAATAAGCATCATACCTTGGCACTGATGATGCTTCCAAAGGGTGAGAACGCTCTGTACAGCTGCTGCTCACTGAAGCTATAGGGCAGATTACACACGTACAGACTCACCCCCTGTTTAACAGACAAGATCCAGTCGGTTACACAAGAACATTTCAACATTCACTAAAGATTTGTTAAGTAATAAAACGCTTTGGATACCGGGTAGTGCCTCTCATTGTCCTGGGCCATGACCTTCGGCTCAACGTGACGCTCCTCAAAGGTTTTAAAGTGGCCAATGGACCTTTAAAACACAAACCAAATGAGCTCGACTCTATACGATTAGACGAGACAAAGTACAAGATGTACAACTGAGATCCACTTACACTAGCTGGTCGTCCAACAACATGCCATCAAGAGCTTTGATGGCCTTCTCTGCCGCTTCAAAGGTGGCAAAGTGGACGAATCCATAACCTTTGGATCCATTTGCATCACAGACCACCTTGACAAACCAAGATGAATTCAGACATCAACACATGATCTACCTTATATACGAAAACAATCAAACTGCAGATGTTACCTTGCAGGACAGGATCTTCCCAAAAAGAGAGAAGCTGTCATGAAGGCTGGCACCATCGATGCTGCTGGCCAGACCCTTGATGAAGAAGTTCCCGACCCCAGTCGTCCTCAGAGTGGAATCACGCTGGGAGAACATGATTCGCATGGGTCTGCCCAGAAGATCCTGACACATCAGGGCGTCCATGGCACTCTCAGCTGAAAGACAGAGTTGATAAGAGACAAGACGTAGCAAATTTATTTATATGGCACACTTCATATAGCTTAATTTAAAGATGATTTACAGGGAAAAGAAACATCAGAGAGAAAAAGACACAGGACTGTAAATTACAAATTCAAAATGTTTATTAGCAAGACGTTAAGGTGAAGAATGGAGAGATAACTTACCAATGGCGAGGTTAACAAAGTTAACATAACCATACCGCAGGGATCGCCAAGTCACCCTGTCTCTGCAGACCCGCACGGACTGGATCGGACCGAACGGGCTGAACGTCTGATGGAGGAAGAACTCGGACACTTCTGGATGAAGATCCCCCACGAACAACGAGGCGATCTGATCCCTCGGTACGCCAGCTGCACAAGAGTTTCCTCCGATGAACGATGTCATCTGACCTGTAAAAATAAGCAACTCACAGAATGAGAATACGTTAAATACAAGAAATGTTAAAACAAGACAAAAATATGACAGTAAGTAATTCAGATGAAAGTGTATTGTTAAATGAATGAATTAACGAAAAGAATCTATTAATAAAAGTTAAGAAATGTAAAAGCAAATCTGAAAATCGCTCCGTCTCATCCAGCGGCTCGTCAAACGAATGTTTGATTTTTGTAGAACGTATACGCTACGCGGTCGTTGCCTAGTGACAGATGTTTCGGGAGATACGCAGATGACGACATACGTCGTACGTCGTTTTGTAATTAGACCAAATCTATTTGTTTTTTAATACTAATCGTGTTAATTTAAAAAAATACAAACGAAAAATAGCTTTAGTAATAAATTATTAACAAATCGCCGGATAGTGTTGTTGCTTTGTTTGGAGTCCGATAAAAATGAAGATTCTTTTAACATAAATGTTTTTTTATTCGTGACCGAAAATCACAATACTAAAATAAAACATCGTACAGTAAAAACTAAAATGATCCAATTAAAATAAAAGACCCAACTGGCCTAAAAAATAATAAAGAAAACGAGCAGCGGAACTAATACGCAGTGACGTAGGCTCAATGAACGCTATCTCTCAAGATGCGCATTGGCCCACAACATGATTCATTTACTATTTAGATTCATTTATTATTCATCTAATTTATTAATGTATTTTTTATTACTAAAACTAGTTATTGGACTTTTTGTTTTTAATGCGATTTTTAAAGTTTAAAGAATTAGGCCGATATCAAATTCTACACAAAATGATGATACGGAGGGATTTACAGATTTATATTTCTTAACTTTTATTAATACGTTTTTATTTAATTTTCAGCGTTTTAATTGCATTATTTTGTGTTGTATTCACTTATTTACCTCTGTGAGTTTAATATTTTTACAGGTTGTTTTGTTTGATGACATCGTTCATAGGTTGTTTGCACATGACGTCACGTCACTGCGTTTCTGAAGCGCAAAATGCAGACGAAGAGAAGTTTATGATCGAAAATTCATGTCTTGCGTCCTTTATGTTAGCTCGAATCGATCGAACCGAGAAGCCACAAGGGACTTTTAGCGTACCAAAAATAGTAAGAGGAAAAATACAATTGTTGACCGATATAAACGCAGGGAAAAGCGGATTGTAAACCGATCCGAGTCGGATAATGCTCGTGACAAGTGCGTGTGCGTGTAGTAGTGACCACTTTGTCAAAGGTTTAATGCAACTTTCATGGATGATGTAACGTTATAAGGTGATGGGCTCTATGATGTTGAACAACAAGGCTCTGGGATTTAGCGTGTCATTGACTTCAGGGAAACGGCTCTGAAGACGCTCAGTTAATGTCTTAACACACGAATACTGTATGTTGGAGCATGTTGAAATGTAAATAAAGCTGTTTAAAAGCCAAATAACATTATTGTGTTCATTTATATCATTGTCTAAAAGCTAACTTGCGTTGAGAAAGTATCCTGCAAAATCCCACTGAACATATGCAGGCTTAGCTCTTAAAATGAATGTTTGCTTTTTACATGGATGCATTGGGTGTGTGCATTTATCCAAAGTGACTTTAAGTTGCATTTAAGTTCAATATGTGTGTTCCCTGAAAATCCAACTCATGACCTTTGTACTGCTAACACAACTGAGCTACAAAACCTTTTTTTAGGATATTGAAGGACGTTTTATTTAACAATTCCAACTTTTCACTGAAAATAAGCCTAAAGGTGCTTTCCCCCCATTTGTATATTGTTGACATGCTTGATTTTTATACAGAACGTATAAATGTTTTTCTTTTTAAAAAATATTCTGAAAAAGTGATATGACTGTGTAAAATTTGTCTGATTTTGGTTTCCTGCTGTCCGGGTCAGTGGGAACAGAACATGTCTGTAGGACATCTGCACTCTGGGAATCAACCACCTTTACAAACAGTCGTACTACTTTTTCAGAAATAATTTTTAATAAGAAGAACATTTATATACGTTCTGTATAAAAATCAAGCAGTGTCAACACTATACAAATTGCGGGGGAAAGCATACAATCCGCTTTTCCCTGCGTTTATATCGGTCAACAATTGTATTTTTCCTCTTATTATTTTTGGTACGCTAAAAGTCCCTTGTGGCTTCTCGGTTCGATCGATTCGAGCTAACATAAAGGACGCAAGACATGAATTTTCGATCATAAACTTCTCTTCGTCTGCATTTTGCGCTTCAGAAACGCAGTGACGTGACGTCATGTGCAAACAACCTATGAACGATGTCATCAAACAAAACAACCTGTAAAAATATTAAACTCACAGAGGTAAATAAGTGAATACAACACAAAATAATGCAATTAAAAAGCTGAAAATTAAATAAAAACGTATTAATAAAAGTTAAGAAATATAAATCTGTAAATCCCTCCGTATCATCATTTTGTGTAGAATTTGAAATCGGCCTAATTCTTTAAACTTTAAAAATCGCATTAAAAACAAAAAGTCCAATAACTAGTTTTAGTAATAAAAAACACATTAATAAATTAGATGAATAATACATGAATCTAAATAGTAAATGAATCATATGGTTATGTTGTGGGCCAATGCGCAGCTTGAGAGAACGCGTTCATTGAGCCTACGTCACTGCGTATTAGTTGCTTTATTATTTTTTAGGCCAGTTGGGTCTTTTATTTTAATTGGATCATTTTAGTTTTTACTGTACGATGTTTTATTTTAGTATTGTGATTTTCGGTCACGAATAAAAAAACATTTATGTTAAAAGAATCTTCATTTTTATCGGACTCCAAACAAAGCAACAACACTATCCGGCGATTTGTTAATAATTTATTACTAAAGCTATTTTTCGTTTGTATTTTTTTAAATTAACACGATTAGTATTAAAAAACAAATAGATTTGGTCTAATTACAAAACGACGTACGACGTATGTCGTCATCTGCGTATCACCCGAAACATCTGTCACTAGGCAACGACCGCGTAGCGTATACGTTCTACAAAAATCAAACATTCGTTTGACGAGCCGCTGGATGAGACGGAGCGATTTTCAGATTTGCTTTTACATTTCTGAACTTTTATGAATAGATTCATTTCGTTAATTCATTCATTTAACAATACACTTTCATCTGAATTACTTACTGTCGTATTTTTGTCTTGTTTTAACATTTCTTGTATTTAACGTATTCTCATTCTGTGAGTTGGTTATTTTCACAGGTCAGATGACATCGTTCATCGGAGGAAACTCTTGTGCAGCTGGCGTACCGAGGGATCAGATCGCCTCGTTGTTCGTGGGGGATCTTCATCCAGAAGTGTCCGAGTTCATCCTCCATCAGACGTTCAGCCCGTTCGGTCCGATCCAGTCCGTGCGGGTCTGCAGAGACAGGGTGACTTGGCGATCCCTGCGGTATGGTTATGTTAACTTTGTTAACCTCGCCAATGGTAAGTTATCTCTCCATTCTTCACCTTAACGTCTTGCTAATAAACATTTTGAATTTGTAATTTACAGTCCTGTGTCTTTTTCTCTCTGATGTTTCTTTTCCCTGTAAATCATCTTTAAATTAAGCTATATGAAGTGTGCCATATAAATAAAATTGCTACGTCTTGTCTCTTATCAACTCTGTCTTTCAGCTGAGAGTGCCATGGACGCCCTGATGTGTCAGGATCTTCTGGGCAGACCCATGCGAATCATGTTCTCCCAGCGTGATTCCACTCTGAGGACGACTGGGGTCGGGAACATCTTCATCAAGGGTCTGGCCAGCAGCATCGATGGTGCCAGCCTTCATGACAGCTTCTCACATTTTGGGAAGATCCTGTCCTGCAAGGTAACATCTGCAGTTTGATTGTTTTCGTATATAAGGTAGATCATGTGTTGATGTCTGAATTCATCTTGGTTTGTCAAGGTGGTCTGTGATGCAAATGGATCCAAAGGTTATGGATTCGTCCACTTTGCCACCTTTGAAGCGGCAGAGAAGGCCATCAAAGCTCTTGATGGCATGTTGTTGGACGACCAGCTAGTGTAAGTGGATCTCAGTTGTACATCTTGTACTTTGTCTCGTCTAATCGTATAGAGTCGAGCTCATTTGGTTTGTGTTTTAAAGGTCCATTGGCCACTTTAAAACCTTTGAGGAGCGTCACGTTGAGCCGAAGGTCATGGCCCAGGACAATGAGAGGCACTACCCGGTATCCAAAGCGTTTTATAACTTAACAAATCTTTAGTGAATGTTGAAATGTTCTTGTGTAACCGACTGGATCTTGTCTGTTAAACAGGGGGTGAGTCTGTACGTGTGTAATCTGCCCTACAGCTTCAGTGAGCAGCAGCTGTACAGAGCGTTCTCACCCTTTGGAAGCATCATCAGTGCCAAGGTATGATGCTTATTGTCTTATTGTGATTAGTCAATAACAATTAAAGTGAAAGACTTCAACGAGTGCTTCTCTCCGTTCAGTTGATGATGGAGGCCGGACGCAGCAGAGGGTTTGGATTTGTCAGCTTCTCCACCCTCGAAGATGAGACTACTGCTGCGTCGGTCATGAACGGGCGTATGGTTGCCGGCAGGGCGTTGCGGGTCTCTCTGTCTCACCACAATGAGCGGAAGACCCAGACTGAGAAGCAGGACAGCAGCAGTGAATCACTTCCTGCTGGGCAGTTCACCTCTGTTGTTCCTCAAGTGAGATGAGCCACTATTACGATTGAAATCCAATAACAATTCATGTAATTAGCTGAACTTCATTTCATGCATTTGACAGGTTCAAAAACGCCTTGACGTTCACCCTGCAAACAAGCTGGCGCTCCAGCCCATCAGTCGACAGACAGCAGCGGGCATCCTCTCTCAGNAAATCCAGAGACACGACACTCATCCAAGCCATCAAAGATGAACAACACTTTATATTCACCACTGGATATTTTCTTTTCTTTCGTATCTGAATAGAAAAGATGAAGAAGATCTAAAAGACTGAGTGTTCTATTCATCATCAAATTCATCTGTCTAAAAGGAAGTGGAAATATGAGGTGGACATCCTGATTTTCTTTCTCTTCAGCCCAGTCCATAATGAACTTCTGCACAGACACTGTTTTTCCAATGCCAGCGACTCCCTTTGTCATCACAGTTCTGATGGGTTTGTCGCCGTTGACTGACTGACTTTAATGAAGATCGATCTTGTCCCAAATAACAACAATGGGACAACAAGTGTGGTTGACTTCACGCGACTGTGTAAAATTTGTCTGATTTTGGTTTCCTGCTGTCCGGGTCAGTGGGAACAGAACATGTCTGTAGGACATCTGCACTCTGGGAATCAACCACAAGAATTCAATGAAGACACGTGTCCTGGTTTCAGGTAAATTGTTGGATTTTCATCCTGTTTTTAGATGCTACGATGAGTTCTCATATGATTCACATGATTATTACAACACCTTATAAATAATACAAATATTCTATTAATGATACATCACGTGCCATAGCTACAAAAAGCATACACTATACCATATACTTGATTCCCATATTTATATTATAATCTGGTGTTTTGCTTTTACAGACAGGACTCTGAAGTCCTCAACACATTCAAAACAAATCTAAGGAAGACGTTTGAGTGTGCATGAGGGAACATCGAAGCAGAGTAACTCAACTCTGCTGAATGAGATCTACATCACGGAGAGTGAAAGTGGAGAGATCAGTATTGAGCATGAGGTGAGACAGATTGAGACGCAATCCAGGAGAACAGCAACAGGGGGAACTGGGCGATGAGTCACTGCAATCTAAATCAGTAGGACACTCCAAATTCTCCTCTTCATAGCGGGCAGCTTTAGTTTTTGTGTTGCATTTGGATGAACTTAGTCTAAATACATTTATTGGATCTCAGAATAAAGCAGATGAAGTTCTTGTGAAACTGCAGCCTGTGATTAAAGAATCCCCAAAACTTCAGTAAGTAAAAACATTTATGTAACTCTGACGTATTACATTTACATTTGTATGCATTTGGCAGACACTTTTATCCAAAGCGTTATACTATACACTTCATTATTACATTTACGCATTTGGCAGATGCTTTTATCCAGAGCGACTTACATTGCATTATACTATCCATTTGTTTTCTAAGTATGTGCAATCCCTGGGATCAAACCCATTGCCTTGGCGTTGCTAGCGCCATGCTCTAACCACTGAGCTATAGGGAAAGCAAGGTGTGGGCTTGTCCAAAACATTTAGAGACCATTCCAAATTTTCATTTCAAATGAGCATTTCTAGATGTATTGTGGTCATTCGAGTCCAGTGTTTGTTGTATTTCAATAAACTCAAACCTCAGTGACATAAACTTTGATAAAAAACCAAGGTTATCACAAAAAAATATATTTTTGAACTTTTCCTAAATACATGTAGAAATATGACTGTTGTATTGTTTTAAGGTGAATATGAACTTGTTGTCTTTGAAGTGTTTGAGGTCTGAAAAATACAGAGCATCTATTCTGTTATTTTTACCTGTTAATCCAGTTTTAATTTTCTGCAAATAAATGCAAAAAGAAACAATATTTTTACTTGAAATTTGGGAGAAATGTTGTTAGTAGTTCACAGAATGAAACAAAAATGATGATTTTACTGTACCTAAACACATAAATAGTATTATTTTATTATTATTATTCAGTATCTGGGTGCCGTTGGCGTGTCTAGTCTGCGTTATCAAAGGTATTGTTTTGTTTGAAAGACTGTGTGAAGTTACTCTAAACCACTGTAATATTTTTTAACAAAACTCTTCAGTGTGGTTCATCAGTCTTTGATTGTCCTCAATTTATAAATAGTGGACCATAATAAATAAAAACAAAGACAAATACATTTCAGGTAAATAAAGATTATATTAATAAGATATCAAATTCATAAATCGATAAATGTCAGTAATTAATGTGGGTGATGTCTGGACGTATTTACTAAACAACAAAAAGGACAGTACAAATGTACATTTACTTTTACTGTCCTCACAATGTGTAGCTTTACAAAGTTAGACAGCGAGCTAATATCAGGCATTGAACTCTAATAACTGTCTCAAGGCGTGCTTTTCTTGATTTTAATTTAAGAGAGGTTTCACCATTTCCATTCTAACACTTTTAATACAGAACAGAAAATTGAAAAATATTGAAAAATATGAACAGAACAGGAAAAATCCATAGATAAAACAAAAAATGGTAAGCACAATGGTATGTAACTACAAGCCTCTATTTCCAATATAACTTTGCATTCATAATTTTGAAAATGATCTCAATTATGCCACTTGCAGAAAAAGGTGCCAGTAAAATACACAAGTAATTATTTAAAAATAACATATAATGTCATATGTTGCAATATACTTTATTTTAAACCAAATGTAAAAAGTCATTCACTTCAAAATGTATAAGATATTAATAAATTCTAAAGGAAAACCAATAGCAACACAGAAATTAACAGGAGGGAAGAATCATTCAAAAACATACTTTGCTTTAAAGTAAAAGGAAAATCCAGATATCGTTCATTTATTTTATGCTACCACGCTGATAAACTGTAGCATGTCATTTGTCTTCATTTGTTGTGTTAATACAAGTTGTACTGTATATGTAATATAAGCGAGATTGTCATGGTATAATTTTATTGTTGTGTTTTTGAAAGATCAAAATAAGCACTACATAATGTCATTGACAATTATATTTTCTAATTAAATGTGTTGTAACCAGTGGAGAAAATCCCTAGCGTTGGTTTTTGTTGCCATTTGTTGGCTCAGTGTGAAACCCCTATAGCCCTTGTTTATAAAAAAAGTTGGAGAGAAGTGATGTTTTCCCTCCTCCAGCCAGCACATTTAAATACAAAAACAACCCAAAAAAACCCCACAACAGAACTAAAAGTGTCAAAAATGGACCAGTGAGTAGCCCCACCGTTCTTGTTGATCACTTCAAACACTCGTTTAGGCATGCTTGATGTGACTGTTTCCAGGAGGCTGGTGGCAACGTTGCTCCATGTGGTGAAGATGGCTTCACGAATGGCATCCACGCTCTGGAACTGACGTCCGTTTTTGTAAACATCCCTTGCCATCCATCCCCAAACGTTCTCAATGGGATTTAGATCAGGGGAACATGCAAGATGGTCCAAGAGAGTGACCAAGCTCTGGTCATATCAAGTCTGGACTACTGCAATTCTCTACTGGCCGGACTTCCAACCAATGCAGTCAAGCCCATGCAAATGATCCAGAATGCACCTGCATGTCTAGTTTTCAATCAGCCTAAAAGAACCCATGTAACACCCCTCCTGATTTCACGTCACTGGCTGCCAGTTGTCGCCCGCATCAAGTTTAAATCTCTGACACTTGCCTTCAGAACGATAACGTCAAATTCGCCCATTTACCTTAAGTCAGCGCTACAGGTCTACATCCCCTCCGGTCATCTTCGGTCTGAAAATGAGCGACGCCTGGTTGTTCCATCACAGCGAGGCACCAAATCGCTTGCAAAAACCTTTACTCATTCAGTTCCCCTGTGGTGGAATGAACTACCAGCCTCCACCCGAACTGCAGCATCCTTCACAACTTTCAAATAACAGCTCAAAACATACCTTTTCCGCATATACCAATAACTGTCTGTCTGTCATAAAAAAAAGAATCTTGTCGGTCATTCTCTCCTTTGCTTACTCCAGCTTTAATCCTCCTAGTAGCATGGACTTGTAAACAAACGGCACTGTTTAGCGTGTTTATATGCTCTCCTACTTGAAAGTCGCTTTGGATAAAAGCGTCTGCCAAATTAATAAATGTAATGTATTGAAAGACCCAGTGATTACCGCACAGACGAGGGCCCTCAGTCAAGAGGGATGCCCACTGCAACATGTCCACAAAGCCAGCCGCCGTTTGACGGCCCTGCACAACCTGAAGCTCCAAAGCACCCCACATCATGATGGAGCCTCCAAAACTGTGCCGCGTAGAAAACATCTCCAATGGGATCTCCTTGTCATGCCAGTAACGTTGGAAGCCATCAGGACCATCCAGGTAATTTTTTTCTCATCAGAGAATAAAACCTTTTCCACCTGTCAATGTCTCATGTTTGGTGCTCCCTTGCAAATTCCAAATGGGCAAGTTTGTGGCGTGGAAGGAGACGTGGCTTTTGAAGAAGTTTTTTGTTCTTGAAGCCCTTCTCTCGCAGATGCCGTCTTACGGTTATTGGGCTGCGGTCAGCATCAGTAAGGGCCTTAATTTGGGTTGAGGATCGCCCTGTGTCTTCACGGACAGCCAGTCGGATCCTCCGGCTCAGTGCAGGTGAAATTTTTTGGGGTCTACCATTTGACTTTTTTGTCCCATAACTCTCAGGATCTTTTAAGAAATTTGCAATGACTGTCTTACTGCGTCCAACCTCGGCAGCCCTTGCTTGTGCAGCTCAACAATCCTGCCACGTTTAAAGACAGAAAGCCTTTTTGCCTTTGCCATCAGGAGATCATATTACAGTGTGACTGCCTGAAGAACAATGACATAAAAGTCATATTTTTGTGCATATTTTAACTTTTTAAGGCTATGGTCTTAAACTTTTGAGCAGCTGATGAACAGCCTGTTTGCGCACTTCATGTTTGAGTTTAAATGAAGTGTTCAATAAATTGCCTACTGTTTTTTGTCTCTTGCTCCCGTTTCTTGTTTTGGCAGTTTGAAGCAGTACTTATAACCTGGTTACGATCCACCAGCAAGAAATGCGAATACTTGTAATGTTTCCCCCGGTCTTAAGATTTTGTTCAGGAGTGTATTGTGTATGTATAGTATACACTGTATTTGTCTTTACCTTTTTTTCATGTAAAGCTGCTTTGAAACAATGCAACACTTTAAAAATCGTTATATAAATAAACTTGAATTGATTATAGGAACTGAATATATGAATGTTGTATAATACATTGTAATGTTACTTCAATAATTACCTTTTAACAATGATATTTCTCCTCAGATTTCACAAGTCGTGTTATGTACTGTATTCCAGTTTTTACACTGAACTGTTGTATATACTGTTCTAAGATAAGAGGTATTATGTAAGATGCACAGTAAGTGCTGTTAAAAGTGCTTACTAAAATCAAACTGCAGCTCATTATGGTGGCAGAACAAACAACATAATCCAACAAGACATTACAAAAACAAATGTTATCTTTATTACATCTAAATACTGTAATAGTAATAACTTTCGTCTCCATAAGGTCTCTGACATATACAGACAGTTCTACATAGCAATTTATCATGGCACAGTTTGTTGTGCGTAGGAGCACAGATCACGGTTGTACAATAAACTGACGTAGTTGTACAAGACTCCATGGAACATACATTAATCTTTACATTAAGTTGGCTACAGCAATGAGACCAGACAAAAGGACGGTTTGTTTTCCAATGCACAGAACATTAGTTTGTTTCTTTATATTTTTACACAACTATTATATCTTTATTAGACTTTTCAGCCAATACGTAATTTCGTTACATCTGTTTATTTGGCTCAAGAACTGAGATGACTTTTCATTTCAAACATGCCGTTGAAGAATAAAAACGTAAAAAGATGGTTCAACCTCTCATTAAATTAGACCTTGAGCACTCACAAGAGCGAATGATAAGTAAAATCTTTGGCTCACATTCAATCCCAGACCAAACAAATTCAAGTTCATGGTGCACGTAATCGGTCATCAGTCATGCACACAACTCTTCCACGCGTAGACGCACGCATGTAAACTGAAATCCACTCCAGTTGCAACAGCTTGTGCTCACACACGCAAAACACATGAAATTCCTCCGATGAAAATGAACCAGTCACTTCAAAAGCTTGTACATACAACGGTCTCGGAATACTCCTGGAATCCACAGACCCAGATATGTCTTACGGAGCGACATCTCCTTGCAATAGTCTATCTATGGCTACACATTACATGAACAAATACACAGACACACATACACGCCTACACCCATGAGTCAGGTGAGGCTGGGTAGGGTTGAGTTCTATATGAAGGCCTGCGTGTGCTGGAGTAGAAGTCTACGTAGTTGGTATTGGGTTTGAGCACCTGCCTCTCGCTCACCACGGGATATCGAACAGGCTCGTCCAGGTAAGCGTCCTCGTAGCCCATCGGAGACGACAGGTACATTCCGTAAGTGTCGTAGGTGCTTTGATTGGCCTCTTCTGGGTAATAGAGCTGGCCATGCTGGAAGATAAAACAAGGGTCAGTTTTCAAAATGGCTGCCTTTTGTGACCCTCATTAACATCTTCAACAACACGTTACATTACAGGGATTTTTTTAATGCACTTACAAAAATCCAATGACTTTCCAATGACCTTATATTTCTCATGTAAATGGTTGTTCACTTGGCTATAATGTCCATTTTTACAGGACATAAAAGCTAGCAGATTTTTTATATGTATAATGTACAAGATTTTACATTGTGTCCCCGGTTCCCAGATTACTTTAATGTCTACCCTATTACTACCATTTATTATCAAAATGATGTACTATTTGACAAAAATAGCTGGCAAAATGAAAAAATAATGTCTTATACAGTATTATGCGAAAATCTGCAAGAATAAGTAAACAAACACTTTATTTTATTTTGTTACTTGTTAAATGTCAACCCTGTTATACCTTGAATTTGTGCAATAAACTGATTACTGATAACCGGATATTTGTAGAAATATCAACATAATATTTTTTTTCTTTTTAGATTCATGAACTTAAGACAGAAGTAGTGGCTTAGCGCACTGTCAAATTGTCAACCCTCTTACCATTAAATCTGGTTTATTTCGCTTGAAATGGCACAATTAACTATAGACAGAATGCTTGAAATAATGCCTAAATTCTCAAATAAATGTATGTTGAAAATATCCACATAAATTCAGAAAGGTGCCTGTTTTATTGAAAGACCCACAAAGGATGTGCTTTTAAAGCAAACGCCTGTTTTTGCAGATATTTGTAGTTGCAGTATATGCATACAATCTGCAGTATGTACTTTGTACATGGTGTCTGGGTGCAGTTAGCTTAAAGTATAATTTCTGCCTGAGAGATAAGAATAAAACTCACCTGTGACCTGCAGGACTCCTCTGCTGAAGGAGAGGGATACGAGCTAATGAAATAAGCTGACTGCTTTCCAGACCCTAAACATACATAAACACAAAATTAAAATACCTAAACATTATTTCTAAAACAATATTCTACCAGTATACTAATACTTGATATAGCCCTGCACACCAATTAAGTAACTGCAATATCTAATAATGTAATGTTTGACGTTTTATACTTCATATTTTAAGTCTCAGACTCTAGGGTGGAGAGTCTAAAGGTTAGATGGGAAGAAAGGATTCAGCTGGCCAATGCAGAGTTCACTTTTAGAATCGCAGCCACATAATCAGACCCTCCAGTCTGAAGTACCACCAATCAATACAGTGTAACTACGGAGGTCAAGAGGTTTTAAATGAATGACCATTAAAGCATCTAACCAGACAGGAGAACAAATGCGATTGCTCTGTTAGTTGAAGAGCGTGTGCTGAGTGAAGCATGCGTCAGTCCAGCTTCTTAATTCATAGACATGACCCTAAGGTGAGAGCTGTGCCATGAACTGGCTGTGCCAATAATAGTACTAGTCATATTGATTACGTTATATGTTTATGACATCATTGATTAATATGTTTTCCTCACCTCTGAAGGTGATAAAAAAATGAATTTTATAGTCCAGTCAGCACAGTAGCACCTACAGTTCTAAAAAAGATGGCTTTTGCATGTTCTATAAATAGAGTAAAGCTCACCTGTATATGGAGTTGTGTTTCGGTTGGCGTCTCCATAATAATTATGAAGTTGCATAGATGACTGAGTCCTTCGCTGATTTAAACGGTGCCCTCTGATACCCAACATGGCAGGAGAAGAGGTGGCACTACCTCCTAAGTATGACAATTTTGTACACTTTAAATGTAACTGTATATCTGTTATTTATATACTATTATTTGTTGTTGTTGTTTTGCTCTTTAAGCATACAGTGTTCTTATTTATACATGTATCCAATTGTATACTTGAAATATGATTTTAACAGTACTTTATGTCGATCTGAAGTGCAGCTTGTTTAAAAGATTAATTAAAAATATGAGCCAAAATATATTTCGATCTTTCTGTCAGTATAAATCAAACGTATCAAGTGTAATTTCAAGTATATTTCTGAGAAGTACATATAAAAGTATACAGTACTTTTTTATTTTTTGTTTAAAAGAAGTATACTAAAAGCACGCTTGAATAAACTCACCTGATTGGATAACAGGTGACATCTGAACGTTGCTGGTCGGCAGGGTGGGTTGGGAACGGTAGCGGTCTCGTTCCAGCGTCGACACTGGAGTGATAAAGTGATTCTGGTTCCATCCATCCTAATAAAGAACAGAACACATTGTCCTAAGAGAACATCAGTGTTTCTAAACTGAGACAACTGATTCAGAACACATACCTTTTTATAGAAGGTGCGCAGATCTCTGTACTGCCACAGAGTGTTGAGCACCTGAGCTGCCGCCTTGACCACTTTCATGGAATATCTGGAAATAATAGGGAAGCACAGTTCAAACGCTTCCTGGATGGGGAAGTCCATAGAAAACATTGTGACTCCATATACAGTGAGGGAAATAAATATTTGATTTTGTAAGTTTGCCTGCTCTACAATTTTTATGGTAGGTTTATTTTAACTGATAAGAGACAGAATATAAAAAAAATCAGGGTAAAAATGTTATATAAAGGTTATAAATTGATTTGCATTTCAGTCAGTGAAATAAGTATTTGATCCCCTACCAACAAGCAAGAATTCTGGCTCCACAGATTGGTTATGTGCCTAAATGGACCACAGATTAGTCCTGTCACTTTAAGAAAGTACTCCTAAATCAGCTTGTTATGTATATAAAAGATGCCTGCCAACAGAATCTGTATCTTCCAGTTCAACCTCTCCAACACCATGGTCCAGACCAAATAGGTTTTAAAGGATGTCAGAGACAAGATTGGAGACCTGCACAAACCTTGAATAGGCTACAGACAGAAGCTTGGTGAGAAGACAACTGTTGGTGCGATTATTTGGAAATAGAAGAAATACAAAATAATAGGGGTGTAATGGTTCAAATTACTCACGGTTCGGTTTGTGTCACGGTTTCGGTTCGTGCTATGTTCAGGGAAAAGGGACTACTGACAAATAAAAATAAGTAACAGCACCAATAAAACAACAGAGCAAAGCAGAAAATAAAATAAGATACTTTATATATACCTTTTAAGGTAGAAATGGATTAAAGTAATCAAATAAAACATAACATTGCATATGTACAAATTAAATAAAGATGAATCATAATTGAAGTTACAGAAGCTATTGAGTGATTCCCTTGACTTTTAACAGAGAGCGGGAATATGCTGCTGTCGCTTTAAGAATGAAACCGATCCAGTACACTGATACTGTACACATGCGTTGTTTTTCGTCCGTTCACTTAAGACATAACCTACTATGTTTGTTAAGATACTTGACAAGAGGGGCATGTTGACCTACTTCGTGTGTGAATCTGTCCGTTTAAGCGCTTCAAAGACGACTCAATATTTGCGCCATGTCTGAGACTTTCCTTATGAGCGCTTCGGATCTTCTCACAGCGAGCAAGCGAGTTTTCTTCTGCATCATCATGCACTTAAATGTTTAAATCGGCAAGGCTTGAATGAGTGTAGTTTAAACAGCAACATGTGATATTCAGGTCTCACCTGCACTCGCACGCTCACAACACCCGGGTGATGAAAGCATAAATGACTGTACAGCATATGTCAATCCTATTGAAATTTGTCTACGTTATTTGATTTGTTGTAGGTATTAAATGTGTATCCATCGACAAACATACATTAGCTCAACTTTGTCAGTCTGTTTTACGCATTATAATTTTTAACGAACCACATTATAAAGGCGAAAACTCCAATTTGCTGAGCAACAGCCAAGAAACCTTAAAGATTGACAGAGGAATGGACTAAAATGTATCCGGACACATGTGCAAACCTGGTGACCAACTATCAGAAATGTCTTATCTCTGTGCTTGCCAACAAGGGTTTCTCCACCAAGTACAAAGTTATGTTTTGCTCGGGGATCAAATACTTATTTCACTGACTGAATTGCAAATCAATTTATAACCTTTATATAACATTTTCCCCCTGATTTTTTTATATTCTGTCTCTATCAGTTAAAATAAACCCACCATAAAATGATAGACCCTTCATTTCTTTGTAAGCAGGCAAACTTACAAAATCAGCAGGGGATCAAATAATTATTTCCCTCACTGTATATAGTCATTTTTACAACAGTAACCACTGGACATATAAAACTACTCCATTTCTATGGCTCATGAAAAGAGGAAGGTTATGTACCTCTCCCCACGCCCTCTGCTTATTGTGACCAGCTTGTCGATGCCACCGGACTGGGCGAGCGCCCGAGCGTTCTCCATGTTCCTGCTGGTGACCTCATGAAGTGCACAGCAGACCGCTGCCACGGTCTCATCTGACAGCAGAGAGGGTCCGTTGTCAGGGAGACGGGTCACCAGGTCCCGCATGGCATACTTTCCTTTAAAACAATTTAAGCAAACTTTAATACACATTTATTTGAAATAAAAAGCAATGACTTCACAAACGTACATGTAAATAAATTAATGTTAATGAGTTGCAATAAGGTGGAGAGACTGACCGATGAGCTCTTTGTTTCTGGCGTCCAGTGCCATGTTCCGTAGAGCAGTTGCCACAGAGCAAACCACCCTGTCATTATCCATCCTCAGTAATTCCACCAAAATGGGCAAACCCTTCTCTTTACGTACAGCAGCACGGATGTAGGCTGCAAACTGATTGATGAGTGAGACAGAGAAAAACGGGTTAAAATCTTCACCTCTAAAAAATTGAAAACTGTTCTACTGATGAACTGAAATTTTGTCCAGAGTGAAAACGTGGCCAATGCAAAAAAGGGCCAGAAAGTTCAAAATGAAACTTAATTTAATCCGACTGTTACTAACGAATCTGCATCAAATATTTTTGAAACAGTGAACATGCGTATTGTTCTTGGTTGTACATTCTTTATCACTATATTGTGGCTCATATTAGGCAAAAGTTAGGTTAAGATTATAATGTGTGTCAAAAAGCAACTTATCGTATACTGTCTAAATAAATGAATAAAATTAATTAAAACACGTCACAGTGTTATAACATCAATACACTTATAATCATTGTTATGGAAAAATGATAAACAATATACACAATATTCAAAAAAAGGATCAAGGAACATGTGATCACTTATTTATTATATATATATACAGTGAGGGAAATAAGTATTTGATCCCCTGCTGATTTTGTAAGTTTGCCTACTTACAAACAAATGAAGGGTCTATAATTTTTATGGTGGGTTTATTTTAACTGATAGACACAGAATATTAAAAAAAATCAGGGGAAAAAAATGTTATATAAAGGTTATAAATTGATTTGCATTTCAGTCAGTGAAATAAGTATTTGATCCCCTACCAACTAGCAAGAATTCTGGCTCCACAGATTGGTTACTGTGCCTATATGGACCACAGATTAGTCCTGTCACTTTAAGAAAGTACTCCTAAATCAGCTTGTTATGTATATAAAAGATGCCTGCCAACAGAATCTGTATCTTCCAGTTCAACCTCTCCAACACCATGGTCCAGACCAAATAGGTTTTAAAGGATGTCAGCGACAAGATTGGAGACCTGCACAAACCTTGAATAGGCTACAGACAGAAGCTTGGTGAGAAGGAGACAACTGTGGTGGATTATTTGGAAATAGAAGATATACAAAATAACTATCAAATGCCCTTGTTCTGGAGCTCCCTGCAATATTTCCCCAATGGGGTAAAGATGATCATGAGAAATGTTAAAGATCAGCCCAGAACTACACGGAAGAAGCCTGTTAATGATTTCAAGACAGTTGGGAACACAGTTAGCAAGCAAAACATTGGTAACACATTGGTAACACGCTATGCCACAGTAGACTGAAATCCTGAAGCACCCGCAAGGTCCTCCTGCCCAAGAAGGCCCGCCTGGCTCGTCTTAAGTTTGACAATGAACATAAAATGATTCAGAAAAGGCTTTGGCGAAAGTGCTGGCACTGCTGTGAGACCAAAATGGACTCCTGTGTTTGGAGGGAGAGAAATGCTGACTATGAGCCCAAGAACATCATGTCTACAGAGAAGCACAGTGTTGGAAACATTCTGCTTTAGGGCTTTTTCTCTGCTACAGGTATACAGGATGACTTCACCGCATTGAGGGGCTGAGGGACGGGCCCATGTACCGTAAAATCTTGGACGAGAACCTCCTCCCCTTAACTAGGTCACTGAAGATGGGTCATGGATGAGCCTTTAACATGACAAAGACGCAAAACATATTGCCAAGACAACCAAATAGTGGCTTAAGGAGAAGCACATTAAATGTCCTAGCCAGTCTCTAGACCCTAGTCCTATAGAACCTCTGTGAAGGAGGCTAAAACTCCAATTTGCTGAGCGACAGCCAAGAAACCTTAAAGATTGACAGAGGAGTGGACTAAATGTATCCGGACACATGTGCAAACCTGGTGACCAACTATCAGAAATGTCTGACCTCTGTGCTTGCCAACAAGGGTTTCTCCACAAAGTACAAAGTTATGTTTTGCTTGGGGATCAAATACTTATTTCACTGACTGAAATGCAAATCAATTTATAACCTTTATATAACATTTTTTTCCCCTGATTTTTTTTAATATTCTGTGTCTATCAGTTAAAATAAACCCACCATAAAAATTATAGACCCCTCATTTGTTTGTAAGTAGGCAAACTTACAAAATCAGCAGGGGATCAAATACTTATTTCCCTCACTGTATATATATAGTTATTCTAAACAAAGGTCAATTTAAACATTTTTTATATTTATCTTTCCTCCTGGTGTGTAAAGAACCTAAATTCAACAGACATTATTTGTTGCATCACTAAAATTTTCTATTCCAACAGTTGTACACTAAGGCAGGGGTTTTCAAACTGGAACTCCAGAATGTTCTAAGGGGTCCTCAGAAATTGTTTGAGAAAGCAAAAGTTGTAAAATTCTACTAGAGATTATTACAGTTTAATTTCTACAAACAATATGTTGTCTTTATAATATTACACTTACTATTTGTCTAACACTTTAAATGCATCTTTATAATGAAATATGGATATGTATTTTAGAGAGGGGGTCCCTCATAGAAGGTTTATCATATTTAGGGATCCTTGGCATGATAAAGTCTGAAAACCCCTGCTCTAAGGGCATCTAAGGAAGAAAAAGGTATATTACAGCCTTGAAGCTACTGTACGTCTGGTCAAACGTGTGCTGGACAAATTCTTTATTCACTAGCCAGTTATAACCATTCATATAATTTTGTTCTATCCCGAGCACTGCGACTGTTTATTCCAACCACAAGATTCCTACCCTCCAGGATCCTGCGGAAAGATTCTGCAGAGATCCAGCCGCCCCTTCCAGCGTGGCCGGGTTGGAGCTCTCTGCCAGCAGAGTGAGGTACGGCTTAACCACAGACGGATGCCACAGCATCTCAGCCCCCTTCGGGCTCCCAGAAAATCCTGGAATGGGCCCGACACCATCCCACTGCATCATGGGATTACACAAATACCCATAAATGTTAGTTTTAGCATTGAACTTTGAAGTGAAACGCAAACATAGAACATGTATAAAACGCTAAATAATATTAGTATAAATGTTTGAATTTAATTCCCATGCAATATTTTATAGGAATAGGTCTAGCACAACTACAAAAATGTACTGTATTTACTATAGGACCATTTACATAGAACAATTTAATGTAATGCAAGTAATTTCATTTCAGTGACAAAAACGTTGAAGCACATTCAAATTTATGTGCAAAATACATTTTCCATCGCATTTTTGGGATGTGGATACCAAGTTCGGTCATTTCATATAGTGCAGATCACCTGCTGATCCTGCCAGGACCTCTTCTTCTTTTTCTTTCTGAGGCCCCAGCAGCTGTAATCCACCTGCTTACTGGACGAGTCGGGGCCCAGGAGCGTGTCCAGGTCTTGGGTACCCATCAACCGGGAAGGAGGCATCTCCAGCTCAAGCCGGTACGACAGGTTCCTCAAAGTGCAAACGCAGTTTTCCACAATCTTAAGAGACAGAAAGTGACAGAAGGCTGCAGTGTGAGAAACCACCACAAAGAAATACTAAACAAGAAACCATTTCTTCCTGTTCCAGCAGATGGCATCCTCCCACTACATTTTATAAGGAAAACAACTACACATTCCCACTACGCGCCAGCAGGGGGCACTCAATACACTTCTGACCCTTCAAGGAGTGGCACAGAAAATATGCAACAACACCTTTTTATTATGCAACTAGACCCACTGCCAGCAAGCTGCTTTCATCTCGTGTCTGACCATTACTTAAATATTTGGCAAGAATGTCTGAGACTTATTTCAAATATGATCAGCAATCCAAAGCATTGGTCTACATGAAAACTGGATAGTTTCAGATACATTAGCTCTGTACCAAAACCTAGTCAGCTGCCTTCATGTGTGTGAGCATACAGATGCACCACAGAGAGGGTAATCCCATGAAAACAATCCAAGAAGACGGCAGAAGGAGATAAATATTTATTATAGTCTTTATACACTATCGGTCAAACGTTCATGGTCATTTAACTGTAACATTTCCGGTGGGAGGCAGCTCGCTTGGTTTTAAAACAGAGCTATTCTGCATATTCAGAGGGATATTCTCACCTTGCTGTCATAATCGGAAGTGTTCACGCAAGTTTTAATGATATAGAGGAGAGAATCGATCAGCCCTTCACAGGAACGCATCTGCCTTCTTGCCTCCTCTCCAGCTGAGCTCAGGTTCCTGTGACACACACACAGTATCACATGCTCAATCATACGACAGATTTGTTCGAGATGTATTGAAAAGTTGCCGCTGCCGGTCTCTGTAGTGGTGGTGGTAGAGGATACAAGCGTGATTGTGTTTTTGTTTGCACAGCATGTGTGTGACTCATTTGTTGGCTGTACCTGAAGCATCCGGTGGTGTTTCTCAGCACCAGGGACGAGTGCAGCTTGAGCTTCTGGTCCTCCCGCTGGGGGGCCGCACCCCAACCAGAGTGAGGGATTATAACAGTGTTGGTGAGAGGGCCAAGAGCGTCCCGAGTAATCGTCATCTTCACGGAATCGCACGAAGACAGGTTCCACAACACGCCTGTAAAAGCAGAAGATTAGTTTAAAGGGACAGTTCACAAAAAAATTAAATTCAGTCATCATTTACTCCCCCTGGAGTTGTTTGAAATCTGTATATACATTTCATTGTTCGGAGTAAAAAAAATAGACAATGGTAGTCAAAAGTGCCCCAGAACTGTTTTCTGTCCTACATTCTTCAAAATATCTTCTTTTGTGTTCAACAGAACAAAGAAATGTATAAAGCAAATTTTCCTACTATGGTTGTCAATGGTGGCAAGAACTGTTTGGTTACAAGCATTCTACCAAATATTAATGTGTAACGTGCGGTATAACTGTTTTTCTTTAAAGATTGGCGGTGTGGCAGGTGTGACAGACCTTACAAATTACAGTATTCCAACAAAAAGCATGATATCACTACAATAAACTGATAGATCAGCTTCATAAATAATGTTACGACTTTATTCTCACAATCATCAATTTTTATTTTAACATGGCACTGTATCGTTAAAGCTGCAATTCGTATTTTTGGGGGGGTTAAAATAAACAAAAATCAGTTATTGAGCAAGTACATGATTTGTGAGTTGAGCTGTGAGGTCTGACTTCGCAGGGAGTGTCCGTTTTTTCAACACACATAAACACAGTGTCTACACCAGACACGACACGACAAAAGTCTCTATAGAAGACACTAGGGGGAGCTGTAGTGCATCTGCATAGTGCATATTTTAGTGTATATATTGTAACTAAAGCATGGTAATACTTGTAAAATGTACCACCACAACACAATCACTTTAAAAAAAACTAAAGCATATACCATAAAAATAACCTGCAGTACAAATTAATATTATTTCAGTGTGAAAACCAGTCTACCAAAATCTCATTAACATAGAAGTAAACTTATATTGTAGTCTTGCAAGTGAGAAAAAAACAGACTAGAAGCTTTTCTATGACTAATAGCATTTTAATGGTGGCTTCAATTCACTCCTGATCAATTTACAAGTATTTGGCGGTTGTATTATTGACAGGTAAAAGCCTAAACCTTAAGTATGATGACCCAATTTTTTCCAATGTATTTCCAAGAAAAAGAACATAGTCTTTATATTCAGAACAATATGTTCACTCAATATGGTCGTTTCAAAGCTGAATAAAAAATGTATGAGAATTAAAAGTCAAAGCTCTAAAACAATTAATCGTCATAATCGCAATGATTTATTAGACAATTAACCGTCAGCCAAATTTCATAATCGTGACAACCCTAGTAAATAAAAAAAAAACAATTAGTTGAACTTTCTCTTGAACCATTCAGAGGTATTTTTATTACTTTTACAGAGAGTGAGAAACTAAAAATCTCAGATATAGACGATTCACATTAAATTGTCTCTATGGTTTATGTATGACTAAAACACAACCCTTCTGTCTTCTGTCTGAAATATGACAGTTATAATAAACCACATGTTTCATGACACCTTCTGAAAAACAAAGTAATACTCCCTTGAAATTATTCGGCAATACTTCAGATCAGCTCGGAGTGAAAATGTTATATTGCAATGAGCTCGGCATTTAATCAAATACTTCCCCTTCTACACGAATCAGCATTGAGATGCATTACACTATATCTCTTATCTGTGATGCACAGCACAAACTGATCTCATCACAGAAGCGAGCGTGAACACGAAAAGAGAGGGGAAGAAAGACGGCAAATGCAAGACTCGTGTCAGTCAGTCATGTGACCCCAAGCACCCACTTACCAGTGACAAGCTCTCGCACTTCTGTGTCTGGTGTCTTCCTAAGCAGACGAACCAGGGCCGGGATTCCACCGGCGTTCCTAACGCAGACTTTGTTGTCATCCGTGGCTTTTCCGAACACAAGGTTCCGCAGAGCTCCGCATGCGTTCCGCTGAACTTCAAGGGTTTTGTGGTCAAGCAGATCCACCAGGTGACGGATACCTCCTAGCCGACATACCTGTAGTGTGCGCACAAAAGTGTGCATATTGAAAATGCCCAAAGTGTGTATTTTCAGTGTGTATGTTGTTTCCCCATCTGCACAAAAGCAATGGTAGAAGCACACCAATGCAGCTAAGAGGGAACGCTGGTGTGTGTGTGTGCTTGTGTACATACCTCTGCCTTTATGCGGTTGTCTCCGTAGCAGAGATGTTGTATATATGCTGCAGCATTGGCTTGGACTGAGGGGAAATGATGTTGCAGCATCCGAATCACCTCTGGCAGCTCAGGGTCTCTCCAGGCAAACTCCCTGAACCCAATACACAAACAAAACACACAAACATGAAAAACCTCATTTGACAAATGGATGTTTGCGGGGTTGAGTCAACATTTCAATCTTTGCGCTCACAATTATTGTGTTTACATGTTAGCATCAGGACAAACAGCTAAACATATGGTGTGGGTCCAGCTTCTATTTTTCAATCCCATTTGCCAAATATGCCCTGCCTGCAAAGCGATCTGGTTTACATTTTATTTCAAGCTCTTTGACAGTCTGAAGAATAAACGCAGCTGAACACAAAGACACATACGCACCAACGCAGCAGAATCAACATATTAACAAAATTAGATTCATGCGGCAACATAACAGGAAGACTGGCATGGGTTTCACTTACAAGTGCAGTCATCCAAAGCACAGTCTCCGTGTTTAAACGCCAACCACTTTAAAGGAGTGTCAAAACCTTTCAGTGTGTGGGTGCAGGTGAGAATACATTTGTCAGAAATATTAAAACGGCAGTTATTTTTGCATTAAAAAAGTTTGGCGGTCAATGTAATATTTCAGGCTGCCAATGGAAACTGAATTATATTTATCCTGCAAGTGATGCTTTTAAAATTTTCATGTGCCTCTTAAAAGCAATTTGATAAAGAATGGCCAGAATTTATTGGGAAAATTTCCCAAACAATAAGTTTCGTCTGTTTTGTTGGATGTAGGTCCATGACACCCATTAAAAGTCCAGTGTATGAAATTTAGCAGCATCTAGAGGTGAGGTTGCGAATTGCAACTAACGGCTCACTCCACCCCTTCCTTTTGAAGCACTACGGCAGCTGACTCAGCAATAAAATGTCATGTTTTTGCTTCTTTGCCAAAGGAGATAACATATTTACGAACTGCACTCTGTAGAGCAGTTTGTCCGTTTAGGGCTACTGTAGAAACAACATGGCGAATTTCATGTAAGGGGACCTGCGGTGTATGTAGATAGAAATAGCTCATTCTAAGGCAAGAAAAACATAACGCTTCATTATGTAAGGTCTTTATACACCTCTGAACACATAGTTATGTTTATTATATTGAATTTCTGTCAATAGAAAAATGACACACTGGACCTTTAAAGCGGTACCCATTGAAACCACAAGGCTTTAGTTTATCACCTGGGATCTTTGTGAACGCTGTCTATTGAAGGAGATCTTGTGATAGCGTTGTCGACGGCAGCCGCGTGTCTGGTGTAGTTCGCGTCGGCCGTGCGGTAGTGGGCGGGGTGATAGGTGTCAGAGTGGGCTGCCATGGAGAATAACCCTCGCTGGTACCTCAAAGTGCTACACTGACTTGTGGTCCTTTGTAATGTACCAAACCCTGTGTAGAAGAGCGGGCAACAGTTAGGAATAACAGTGAGATAGATGCTCCCCATGAAGCCCATTAAAGATTTCTCAACAAGGAGCAAATTATCTGGGCAATGCTTTCATCATTTATTTCATAGCTCTAAACTATAACATTTTAGGAGTGGCTTCAAAAGTAATACTCATATGGAGCATAACTGAGAACCTAATTGTGTCTCCAGAGTTATGAAAGAGCAACCCATGAACAATCCAGTTATCCTCTTCATGAAGGAAATCTAAAACATACCTGTATTGTTTTTGGAAGCAGTGCTTTGGGAGCCATGAGTGGGACTCTGGTACAGAGGGTTCTGGAAGGTTCTGTCCTCATAGATGGGCGTGATGTGGCAGTCAGGGGAGCGGGCGTCCTGTCCTAACTGGCTGTTTTGACTGTAAGAGGTTTGCAGGCCTACATTAAGATCAGACAGGCACAGTCAGTGACCATCTCAGGAGCGTATGAATCTCTTACCTCCTGAAAAATGTGCTTGTGCACTGTATGTTTATTTTTATTCAAACCCATTCCAAAACCTAAAATCTACAGTATGCTTTTCACAATGAACCTTCAGAAATTGTCTGAATCCCTGAAAAGCACAAGGTTATGTATTTTAGTGGAAAAACTTCTTAGTTGAATGACTGTACAAGCAGAGATCACAGGTGAGTAGACTTTGTGCAAATGAACCTCTCAAGTCGAAGTGGAAATGGGAAATAATCTGTTATAAATGATCACTCCACTGGACCTTCCCACCTTTAGACAGAGGAAAACAACCGCTGCCCACAAATGAGATCTCATAAAAATCTTAGTTCTTTCTCCTAGAAACGGAGACTTTAAGATCGGATACATACAAATATTATTTACCTAACATGTGTCTCTATATAAGAGATCATATATAAATGGCATCTTGGCAAATCTCAGCAGTTTGAAACCAAGTCAAGATCTCAAACAAAGGGATTTCAATACGAACGTTTCACATCAAATCCTCTCAAGTCCAAATTTTCTGAGCTTTTCTATCCACATTAATTACATACCTAATATTTATAATGCTCGTCAACGATTGCGACAATTTTTGAAAACCGAGATGCGAGTTGTATTATAGAAAAAAATGCTATAATTGACCACTCCACTGAAATTGTACACCATCAGACGTATGTGTGAGCGATCCTGACCTTGAGCAAAGATTCGAGATGTTGGCCCATAACGTGAATCAATATGAATATATGAAATATATATGAATTTCAAGATTACATTTTTCATACAATTTACCAAAATGCAGATTATTTTGCCTACATCAACATTTATTTTACACCTCCACAGTCTTAATGTATTTTAACAATTGTCTAATTTGTCATATTTTATTTCTCTTATACAATTTTAGGTGAATCATCTGAGACTAAGTTGATGATTGAAACACAACGAAGAATTCCATCAAATCTCCCGAGCAATCTCTGAGCATTAAAGACACAATATGTACGATTTTTGCAGCGAAATATCCAAAACCGAACTAGCACAGCATTAAATATTTTGTTTACTTTTGACCTTACATTATCACAAATTTTCCAACATTGTTTACATCCAGTGAAACTTGCAATTTAAAGCAAGGTTACACCCCTCCTTATCTTTATGGCTTGTGTTATAAAATACTATATTAAGATTTTGAACATGATTTGTGAGTCTCATCAGATTGATCTCCATCGGCAGTGAAGAAAACAACAACTCCTCTCATCATTCTAGGACCTTCACAGTGTCATCAAGCTACACCTGTGTCATTGTTTCGAAAATGCGATGAATCCCCTGGACTGCACCTTTAAAACATTCCTCTGGGGGTAAAAACACTATGGGTTTCTATTCCAAATATAGAAAGCTGCAGTGGGTCACGTGGATGTCTGCTGGTCAATTTATTGCAACAAAACAAGTGACGTGCATAATTCATTGTGCCATTCAGCTGAATTAGCAAAAGGTCTTCAACATCTCTTCACCCTTTCTCCCAGGCATGATTTCGAATAGCAAACAGGTCATAAGCGATTTGCTCATAAACGCCTAACCAAAACTGCATATTAGATTAGCCAGTGGTTATCAAACTGGGGGCCCCAAGATGGATCCAGGGGCGCCACAGATTTTGTGGCATTTTATGAAATATAGAAATTTATCATAGATTTTATGCAATCAAACATCAGAAAAATGACACCACAAACCAAAAGAATTGAGGTTCCAGCATTGTATAACAATGTTTTTGGTTTAATTAAAATTCTAAGTTTAAGATTATACGTCTTTATTTGGGGGGCCGCAAAGCGATGCACTTAACACAAAGGGGGCCTTACAACGAAAAAATTTGAGAACCACTGGATTAGACAACTACTGGAGCATCATTCCCGACACTACTGACAAGCCCTGTGAATGTTGTGTGGAAAATTCTCTGCAAAACCAAGCACATTTCCCTTAAAAAACTAAAACTCAATATAAAAACGCAACATCAAAAGGCAATATCAAATGTGTGATTACAAAACGGGTTTGTCTTTGATAAATTTGTAATCTCCTCATAAATCACTAAATTCACTTCTTTCAGAAAGGCCCAGAGTTAAAAGCTTTTCAAAGGTTTTACACCGCGCGCCATCTACACAGAAATACCGCACAAATGGGGTAGTGGGGCACTTCTGAAAAAATATGCCACAGATCTGAATGCGAGATTATCATCAGAGTAATCCTACGGAATAGTAAAGCGCACACACGATATCTGTGGAGCTCCAGTTTTATGTGGATGTTCATTGCAGATGGAATTGAAAATGTAATAAGATCTTGAAACAATACGACATAAGTCACTATTTTAATGCTGCGCAGCACTTTTGATTCCAAAACTCGTACGCACGCACAGCATCTCATTATTAGAGTCGCATACCGGGGTTATGATCATTCGAACAGGAGCAATTACATTGATGCTATTTTGTCTTTTTATGAGAATCGATTTGTGTCCGCCTCCCTGTGGCGCCCACCCAGACCATCAGCATGTGCAAAGAGTCGCCTTATGACCCTTTTCACAAATGTTTTGAGTATGTTATAGTCAGACATTCAAGTTATGAAAATGTCAATATTTTTGAAAAATATCTCAGGGGAAATGTTATTAACCGAACCAAGCACACTCATACACGCACATATAGGGGCAGTTTCCGGACAGGGATTATCTTAAACCAGGACTAGCCTTAAGTTAAATTAGGATATTTAAATCATTTTTAAAAACATAATTTACAAAAAACATTACTGGTGTACATCTTGAGACAAAACAATCACACGGATATATTTTAAGATATGTCATTGCAAGTTGTTTTCGATCAAGAAACTTCTAACATTTAAATTAGTCCGGGACTAGGCTTAAACCCTGTCCGGGAAACCGCCCCATTATGTAACAGCACTACTAATCCTTATTTAACATAATGCGCATACGACGCTAAGAAAGTTTCACACACATTTAATCGGTGCCTCTAAATCCTCAACTTTTAAAGAGTGGTGTGAAAACTGCGTTTGATACAGTTCTGGTTTGGTCAAGGAGGAAGAGTAAATCGTTCTAAGGATTTAAACTTCATGGAATGTTTTGCGGATCAGAAAACGAACTAAGAATAATGCGAGTGTTGCTGTCCCACGCAAAACTCGCCACTCCAATGCTAGAGCACTTTGCAGAGCGTTGCAATGTGCTGCTGTGTGTTTTGAGTGTCTTTAAAGGGATACTTCACCCAAAAATGAAAATTCTGTCATCCTTTACTCACCTACGAGTTGTTCCAAATCTGCATCAATTTCTTTGTTCTGATGAAAACAGAGAAAGATATTTGGAAGAATGCCTTTAATCAAACAGATCTTGCCCCCCATTGACTACCATAGTAGGAAAAAATACTGTCTGGATCTGTCTGGATGCAAGCATTCTACCAAATATCTTTCTCTGTGTTCATCAGAACAAAGACATTTATACAGATTTGGAACAAATCAAAGGCGAGTAAATGATGACAGAATTTTCATTTTTGGGTGAAGTATCCCTTTAACATATTGTTATGCTGCTCACAGTGTTCTGGGTGGTTGCTAGGACCTTCGGATAGGTTACTTACCTTAGAAACTACAACAATACAATAACCATAGCGATAAGCACAAAACTGTAAGAAATTAAACTTCATGTTTGTAACCCACCTGTAAGACTGTCTGGTCTTGAAAGAACCATCCGTTCAAAGATGTCATAGGCTCGTGATCCAAATGAAGAGTGATTGCTGTCGTATGCACGCGATTCATGCTTCCCTAGTGTTCCGTACTGCTGAGGCTGGGCGGTCATACCGGACCGCAAGAGTGTTGGCGGCGACCCTGACTCCGACCCCACCCCGTTTCCAAGTCGCCCCAAGTAGGTGGAATGAACTGGGTCTGGGGCGTGACTGGAGGAGAGAGGCAAGGTGGTGCCGGGAAATATGCTAGGCAGAGGGCGGGGCTCTGAGACTATGGGCGAGCCATAAGGACTTCCCAGAGATGTCCGCAGGGGCTGACGGGACGCAGGTGGGGAGGGAGTGTAGAGCGGGGAGGGAGCAAGAGAGGGAACGGAACTGACGCGCCTCATGACACGCCCGCTGCCTCCCACCTGAAAAACATTACATATGAACAAACACCAAAAACATACAGCAAGCTAATAGGAAGTGTGTGTTTATACCTGTGTTGAGGCCTGTCCTTCAGCCCTAGAGCTCATGGCAAGGGTGGGGCTTCCACTAGGGGCGGAGCTAGTCGACTGGGACCTCCCTTCAGAGCGCCTGGGCGTCACAGTGTTGCTATAGTAACCACTGACCTCCTGGTATCCACTATCTGGATATGAGTTCATCTGAGTGGAGCTGCGCGAGTTAGCCACAGACCCTGAGCAACAGCAGAAGAAAATATAAAATACAGAGGTTTTTATATAGTTTAATACTGTCAACAAAACTGTTAAAACATCTCTGTTTGGATGATGGATTGATATTTTGGGGGTTATAAAAAACACTTATGCTTCAAGATAGTACCAGTAGCCCCCCATCATTCATCACAAAAATAATATTGACTAATCTCTCAGTTTGTAGTCGGTTTGTAATTTATGTTTTACAATACAATTTCTCCAATTCAATGGAGTGTCTTCAGTCAGTAACTACATCTTTATCTTTCCAGCCTTCGGCAACACTCATAATGATTCTGTAAGAAGGACATATTCTTAGTTACAGCCTAATAAACGCCCAACTGAGAGACTCAATCAATGCTGTGACAAAAACAGCCGAGGAAAAGGACGTTTAGAAATTGATAGCACAGTTGATGCAACTATTTTCTTTTCCTTATTTCTAGTCTAGTGATTTAACTAATGTTAAATTAAACATGCCCCAAGAAGCAGTGGGTTACAGTGCATTTTATAACTGCTAAAGGCGTGATGCCTAAAACCCCCTTAGCTGTTATAAAACGCACTTGTAACCCACTGCTTCGCGGGGCTTATTTCTTTTATAAAATGTTTATTCTATTTGCATATCAAGGTTTCGTAAAATAAAGTAAATAAAGTTAAATTTAGGCTATGTAATGCGGTCAGCAGTTATAACAGCTTAGAACTCGGCTCAACCAATCAGAATCAAGGACCAGAACTGACCGTTTAATAAAATACAATATTTTGGTCACACAAGATACAACATGCTTGTCAAAATAAATGTCTTACATTTTTTGGCCTGCACAAGTTCAAGTGCCCCACATGATTACTACAGCAACAGATAAACACATGACCTATGACTAGGGTTGGGAATCGAAAATCAATTCCAATTTGGAATCGGAATCGAAGGCTAGGAATCGGATCGGAATCGAAAGGAATAGGAATCGGATACTTGAGATTAAAATTTGAATTCCTCTTATCAATTCCTGTGTGCATATTTTCAGAAAAGTACATGCGTTGCATGATCTGCTGATATCTCAATAAAAGCCCTTATGAAAATTATCGATATTTTTTACTATAGTAAGCATAGTTTAGCTATAGAATTTGCATTAAAGCACAGGAATCACAAATTAACCATAGTTGCATTATAGTAACTGCAGTTTAACCATGATGTAGTTCAACTATTATAATACAAATTGTAATAAATCAGAAAAGGTGTGTTTCTATGTGTAAATATATACAAAAAGGTGATCATAAATATATATATTTTGCAATAAGCAGGCTAAATGACCATACAGGTTGATATCTAAATGTTTTACTTCAACTGTGGAATCGAAACTGGGAATCGATAAGAATCGAAATCGATAAGCAGAATCGGAATTGGAATCGGAATCGATAAAATTGAAACGATTCCCAACCCTACCTATGACCAAGGTAAAAGCTCATACATAATTGTTTCTCGACTCTTCTAATTTAGAGGGCATGTACATGACGTCACCGCACGGAAGTCACGCGAGACACCGCCCACTGAGTGTCAGAAAGACTGAACGCATGCAGCCGCTGTCTGCACTTTATTGACTGTACAAACAAACTAAGGAAGAAATCCAAGTTCTTCCAGCATTTATTAAAATTCAAGCATTGTCATGTGAGCCTTGTTCTTTGTTCTATAAACACGCAGGGATGGTTAACGTTAGCTAGCCAACACTTTACGTAATAACTCGGATCACTTACAAACTTTTTAACTAAGCAACTGTTAGAAATCCCTGAAACACGTTTTAGGAAAAAGAGCGGAGTGTTACGTGTTAACATAATAAGTGTTGTTAATCAACAAACAACACTTATTATGTTAACACGTAACCATAGTCAACACAATCACTCATTAAAACACAGTGGGTCTCATTTCATTAAGTTAGGTGTTCGTGTTAAGGGGTTGGTTCGCGTAAAATTTACTCACCCTCAGGCCATCGGAGATGTCGGTTTCTTTAGCATAACAAGCTGAAACTGGTCATTGAAGATCCACATGCAAGTCCATAGGTGCCATGTCTTACAACGTTCAAAAAGAAGATACAAGCAACACAAAAGTCATCCCTGCGGCTACTGATGATAAATTAATGTCTTACGAAGCGAGTCGATTGGTCGGTGCATTAAAGTGAACGTTTTTTACAACATTAGTATCGGTAATCTACCGCTCCTGCATCTAAACCTTCGGGCAAAGACCACGCGCCCATGTTCCCTCCTCTGAGCTCGGCTCTTGAAGTGGGAATTCCGAAGGGAGATTGGCAATTGCATCTCATAATATAGCCGTTTGGATCACATTTGGCAAACTGAGTAAGAACAACAACGCCGTTTTCCCTTTTTCCGACTCGACCCTTCGTGTTTCGTCCACTTTAGCAGCGCATTCCTGGGCTCAAAAATGCTGTTTGGAAAAGCGTCCTTCCTGTGGCACTTCTCACGCATGCGCGGACCGATTACCTGAACTTTGAAAATACATGATGCACGTGACGTCGCCGTACAAGAACAAGCGGATGACATCACTTTACCGCGAGAGTGATTCAAAAGCGTATGGAGTAGTCGGCTCTCGACTCTCTCTCGCGGTAATGTGACGTCATCCGCCTGTCGGTTCTTGCGGCGCCGCACCAAGTCGAACACACCTTTCGGCAAAAAGAAAGACTGAATGCAGCAGTGTTTAACTCTATCTGTACTCCAGTTAAAACGGGGAAAAGTTTGTGATTGATTGTACAAACAGTTAGAACACGCAAATTTTAGATATCTTTTTACAGACTGCTGAAAGCTAAAAGGTCACGCTGTGGTCACACACTGGTCAAACATCTTCAGATGATACAAAGTGGCATGAGTACTACAAACTTGACCTTTGGAACGCAGTGAAATCAGTCTACCGCATACAAATGCGTATGAATGCAGGTCAATAGAACGAAAATTCTGTTGTGACTGTGACATTATAACTGACCAACATTCACTTCAGACACTTAAAGAACTTAAAAAACAACAATCATTACTCCCGACAGATTTGCTGGCTCTTTACAAGCATCTCAATTCGCATGGGACTACAGTTACATAGGGTTTTCTTAACAAGCCATTTCATAAAAGGTATAAGAAGTTGTAATCCTTAATGGCACATTAACATGACGCTCGGAAAAGGGCTGCAACAATTACTGACATGATCGATTCAAGACAGTATTAAAATTATGAAGAAGCTCTTAGAATAATGACATTAATTCACCTCCCTATTAAACTGATCCTGTCCAAACAGGCCTCAAGTGCCTGGCATTGTGACTGCATGTTTGTAAACAGGATTTACATTTTTACAAACCGAGAGATGAGTCAATATTACTTTCTTTGGTAATTGACAGCAGGCCAAAGATGCTGTTGATATACAGCTTAAGTCTTACTAACCCAGAACATTCTTATCAGACATTTGTATGAATGTAAATTGATCATATAGAGGTGACAGAAAACATCTGGAGTGTGAATGAACGGACCCTCACTTTCACGCACGGAGATCTGCTCCAATTCAGGGGAGTAAAGTGATCCCTGACCTCTGACCCCAAATGTAGGCGAGGGACAACCATCCGATGGCTTGGAAATGCCCGCGCCTGAGGATTCTGGCAACCAAAGAGTTTACACAGTGTAAGTTTAAGTATTTGAGTTAAATATTAAAGTAAACTGCATGCCAAAAAATGACCATTAAATAACATGGGCAGTGCACATTGTATGATTTTGTCCATGATGCCCAATTATTGTCTCTCTCTGCAAATGTTTTATCCAGATGACTTCTTCAAAAATGACTAAAGTTCTCATATATTGTTCCAAATAACCAAATTTAGCACAAATGGAAAATAAATGCTGCAGAGAGCCTTGAATACAAAAACCAGAGTTAAACCATCAACAAAGGGAACTTTCATCACCCCAAGCCAAACTATGCGCTGTACACATGTGACCGCAGCCCTATCTGAAGTGCCACACTTCTGCCTACTAGTGATGTACCGAAATTTCGGCTGCTGAAAACTTTTGGCGGAAAATGACATTATCAGTTTCAGCCGAAATAAAAGGCTGACACTAATAAATATAACAAGAACAGCGGAAAGAAAATGACACACAAGCTCTGTGTGATGCAGGACATTGACTTGTGGGTGTTTTAAAGCTGAACTTTAAACGCAACAAACTCTTTGTCAGTAACTGATGATGTAGCTCACGTGGACTGTCATCCAGCAGGTGCTGATATCACTGAAGCTCATTTTAAGCCTGTTTACATGAACTGACTCACTGCCCCTCTGTGTTCTGCGTGTTGTTTTCATTAAAATGATTGTGCACCATACTGTATATAAACTTCTTGTATTAGCAAGAGCTGCTGAGTTTGACTATAACTTCACTGCTGTTATGCATATAATAATTCCAGAATAATTCTAAAACTACAATGTTTAGATGATTGGCAAAAAAGTTATATTTGATTGTGTTGCAACGACCAAGGAAAAACAATATATTTTGTATTGTTTTAAAATAAGTTCTCCTTCATTTTTGTGGTTTTAGTGTGTGTAATTAATACAATTAAATAAAAACTATTTTTAAAAAAAGTAATTTTTGGTATCGGTTTCGGCCCACAATTTTCATTTCGGTGCATCACTATTGCCTACTGTTATTTACAATAGATAATAAAGAGAAAAGTAGCAAGCAGCAAGAAATACCTGCTGATCTCCACAGTAGAGACTTCTCAGAAGAGCTGGAGGAAATAAGACAGTCATGAGAGAAGACCACAATAGCACACACAAACAGGGCACAATGCATCTCATTTTCCAAAAAGTCAATGCAGAGCAAAGAGAACCGCTTCATTTGCCCTGAAATATGGAACTATTACCGGTGCACATTAATCACGGTGTTACAGTCTACCGACTGTCACATTTATCTCTCTGACACAAATTTCAGATCCATCTGATTATTCACGTGAAATTAACCGACTCGTGCGTTTGGAAGAACTGAGGAACCGGAGACATGTGAGGATGTTTTGAAACCACAATGTTCATGCCGCCGTCATAAAACTGCAAACAAGTGTCTGCGACAGAACATCAGTGTCTGCTATGGATGGGTCAAAGGTCACCGGTCATCAGGCAATGGCGACAGCTGAGGGAGGGCAGAGTGGGACAACAGGAATGCCATGTAAGGAAAGGTTAACGGTGGATGGGCCATGGTGTAGCAAACTGGTGCAGGAGTGCCCAAATGGGTCTCCTTCAAGAAAGAAAAACTCAACAGCAAAGACCATCTGGTAAAATAACACGGACCCTCCCTGACTCACAGTGAAACAAAGCAACTGACATGTGAATACAGACAAACAATCGCAGATAATTCACTGTGGAAAAGCATGCTGGGAATTACTGTACTACTGCGTATGCCGAATGCGGGGGAAATAAATGAATACGTGTAAATAAATCTAATTGTTGTTGTGCACTGAGTCTATTTTCAAAGCGATTCTTGCAGCAAACACCTCTGGAATGCTATTTCTGTAACACTTATTAAATGAAAACACTTCACAATACCCTAAAGCTTGAATGTGTTTATTGTGAAATGATAAATATTCTTTCATTTTGCATTAGGGCAGTTAGTAAGAGTGGAAGGAGACAAATGTGTGTTTATCACAGTTTATCCTTTACAAACTAATACAGAACGTAACAAATAAATAACAACAACTGCTGCGTTTCTGTGTTGTATATGTGTGTGTGTGGGGGGGGGGGGTATGTAGGAATAATCTGTACAGTGGGCGGGAGGGACACATTATAAACCTCATCAGAAATATGGCATGCGCCTAGTTGCCACGGATACGCTCGGATATGACATACCAAATGACGCTTAATGGGCTATCTTAAAAAAAGAAAATTCAGTCATCATTTACTCATTCTCATGTCTTTTCAAACCTTCTGTTGAACACAAAAGATGATATTTTGAAGAATGCTGTACATTTTTGCCCATACAATAAAAACTAAAGGTACAGTCTGGTTTTGTATTCCACAAAATACATTTTTCCAAATGGATTCTTTCTATTTCACAGAAGAAAGTCTTCTGACTGACAGGTTTAAAAACATGACGATGAGTAAATGATGACAGAATTTTCATTTTTGAGTGAGCTATTCCTTTATTACCCTCCAGCTATGTCAGTCACTTATGCATTTATGTCATAAAAGTCTCCTGGAAGTTTACTTTCATTGGTTCAATGCACAAACTGTGCCTGGTGCAGATTGGCACCTGAATATGAATTACAGAACATTATGTGATAGTTGACCTAAGTGGAGGCTGATGCTGGTAGAATAAGTACTGAGCTTTAGCCATAAATTTAGGATTACCATTTGCATTAATTCAGGCCACATCGACCAGTTGTTAGAGGTTTCTGGCTACTCTTAAAGTTGTCATTCTACTCACCCGGCTACATTTTTTACTTCATAGATAAATAAATCTCTTAAAAACATAATGATTCTCTTCCAAAAAGTGACAGCATTCAATATTTTTGGAAGTGGGGAACATGTGGTCGCTACATCCCCTGTATGTAGGTCATGCTGAGTCATTTCACCGTGGCATTTGACCAATATAAGTAATATTTCACCCAAAAATGAAAATTCTGATTTCATTTTTCATTCATTATTTCTAAACCCACGTTTCTTTCTTCTACAGAACACAAAAGGAGATGTTTAGCAAAATGCCTAAACAGCTGTTTTTCCCATCTACAACCAACTGACTGGTTATTTAAGATAATAAGCTCCAAAAGGAACAAAAACACACCACACAATTAAACCATATGACTTGTGTTCTACAATATATCCCTAGTCTTATGCCATGTTGGTAGCGTAATGTGAAAAACAGAGCCGTATTTTTTGATGTTGTGCATCAAACGATTGAGTAGAACATGTACGTTTCTGTGTAGAAACTAAGCTTCCTTTGAAGCATCTTTGTGTTAAAACCAAAAAAATCATATATGTTTGGAACAATGTGAGGGAAGAATTTTAATTTATGGGTGCTATATCTACTGTCACAGCAAATTACAAAACCGCACATGTTATAAAACACACATAAATAATTGATAATTTATCAACAGGGACATTACGTCAGACCTGCAAAAAGAAATTCTGCTCACCGACAAAATATTTCAAATTCAAATGTTTTACCTGTCACTCGCAGCACCTGGAGACTCCGCCCCCAACCTGCATCGCTCCAGCTGATTGGCCACGATTTGTCTCTCTTCCTCAAGTTCTCTAGTTAGCCGTTCGAACTGGAGCTCCTTCACAAAAACACGACAGATAAAAGAGTCACTTCTGCCGCTTCTGTGATCAAAAACACAGCCATAATGTGAAGGCCATCAGCTATTAAAAATCCATTCTACACACCGCATACTCGTTTCCAATTATGATATTAATTTGGCTTCAAAAGCCATCGTCTTTAATTCCCGTCTCTTTGCAACCACCATTCTGTCTCACTCTTGAGTTTGTGCCCTCTTCCTTTCCTCTTGAGCTGTTTCTGAAGCCTGTCTGTGTGTGCATGTGTGTTTGTTTATGTGTGTGTGTGGAAGACGAGGAGGCTACGCTGTTGGCCTGCCTCTCAGATGCAGACAGACTTGTTGATGCAGCTGCCCTTAAAGGTGACACACGCAGTAAACCACACACAGCCACACACTCGATGTTGCCTTGGCTCGATGTTTTAATATCAATGTTGCTTTTTTTATGACTGACTTCCACTGTTGTAAGCAATGCAAACATTTTGGAGCGCTGCGCCTGTCTGAAATGGATTTCATAAGTATGGCAAGTTTCATTTCAAGCATTCACTTGAGGTGGTGGGCAACAGTATTGCTGTCATTATTGAAGGCAATGAAAAGCAGAGATTAACGGTCAGGCAATGACTATCTGCCTTGTGCCACGCTGTGAGCTACCAGCTGTACCAGGCCTCTGCTATTCAACCTATTGTTCAGCGTGACAATACTTGCCTATGTCCTGATTCTGTCCAAACGGAGCAGAAAGAAAACACGAGACTTGACCATTGACGCAAACAGAGACAGAACACAGTCAAATCAATGCTGCAGTTTTTGGTGCCCTGGTAAAACATGTCCAGCAATGAAGATTCACACTGGTGATTGTCATCAATGCTAACAAGACATGTAATGATTTTGCAAACAGTTTATGAGCCAATTTCATGACATTTGAACTGTGAAAGCAAATTGAAGCATCAAAGCTGATGTCGCTCGATAAACAAAGAAAAGTTCGAGAAAAGTTAGCTCACAAAATGAGTCTAGATTGATTATCTCCATCTTCAAGGTGAACAATTAATGACTAACAGGCAATGGCTACCCAGAAACAAGCAGATGGCAGCGTTGCAGTATACCTGCTCTTTAACAGAGGCCAGCAGATTGGTGGTGGTGGCGGCATCAGTCGCCATGTTGTTGTTGGATCTTCCCTTACTGCTCAGCACCTCCCCTTCCTCCACAGGGCTTTGCCTTGGAGTAGGCATTCCCCCTGCACACACGATCACACACAAACATCCACCATTTACATGTGTTGACACTAATGCAGCTTGTATAACAACCATTCACTCAATATCGCTCTATTTATGTATTTTTCTGTAATTAAAATCAAACTATTTAGTATTTGAACTGATAAAGTGGTCAACCAATATGTGTTTATGGCCTAATTTATGTTAGCAAATAAGACGTACACAAAAATAACACAATTAAAAATGTGATTTCGATTGACAAGCCTGTCAGTAAATTCTGGGTTGTGCATCAGAATGAAAGATCACTAGCTGTAAAACGGTAATATTAAAAATAGTATTCAAATATTAGTCATGAATAATACTTCACTGACTTTAGAGTATTTTAACCCATTTTACAGTGCTTTTAGTGTTCAAAATCAGCGTGGGATTGTGGGAATTACATACCAAAAAAATAATCCCATTACTATTCTGCCCTACAAAGGCAAATTCGCTAGAGTGTGAAACTGAGATAAATGCCTTTAAATATTTTTACCTGTTATTTTCTCATTGACTTTTTGAAGTTACAGCCCATTTATTTCTTGAAAAAACACAGAAATTTACTCAAGATACTAATCCACATGATAAAAGAGGTCTTGAATGTCCCAAAAATATAATTAACTCATTTTCGACCAAAAGTAAAGTTACTGCCTTTTGCCTTTGCAGGGCAGTATTATTATTACTATTCCATGAACATTCTATACATTTGACGACATGTTGGTAGAATTGATAAATTAATTAATCCACACAGATCTTCTTTTCAGACTAGAAGTTTATAGAATAATAACAATGCCGCCATCTCTCTCACTCTCTTTCATTCTCTCTCAGTTAAAGGAATAGTTTACCCAAAAATGAAAATTCTGTCATCAATAACTCGCCCTTAGAATTGTTTCAAACCTGCATAAATGTCTTTGTTAGGTTAAACACAAAGAATATATTTTAAAGAATGCGGTAAAGTAAACCGTTCTGGGGCACTAGTAGATTTTTTTCCTACTATAGTCAATAGTGACCCAGAACCATTGGGTTACATTCTTCCAATTATACTGTTTGTGTCAGCAGAACAACGTAATTGATCCAGGCTTGGAACAACTTGAGGGTGAGTTAATTATGACAGAATTTCATTTTTGGGTGAACTATCCCTTTAATTTATCGTGCGAGACTGAGAGTGCAGTGAGTTAAGTATAAAAGATGCAGGTTTTTTCATATTTCCAAACTTGGACTGCTGTGTGAAGAATTAATAAGAACTAAAAGCTATAAACTTGACACGAAAATAGCATCACATCGTGTCTGCGCTATAAGCGAGCAGTTTATAATAAATAAAAAGGACACCGCTGGAGTGATGCTGTTTTCCTGCATAACTCGCTCATAATATGACACCTTTGGAAAGAAAGACAGACACAGCAGTTAAAATTTGAGTATAATGCTGGGATGAGTCTACTGTAATGATTTACTTTTATGCAGATATTCAGCCATTATACACACTAATATACTGTATATATAAATAAAATAATAAAATCGTTATATCCTTTACACACTATCACTATCCTTTACACACTATCACATAAATATTTAATATCTTTTCACTATGCTTATTTATCTTCGATATATATCAAAAACTGGTGAACTAAAAACAAGTTTCTTTCTATCAGTGCTAATAGAAAGAATTTCTAACAGTATGTTGCCATACTCAGCACTTTTTACAACTTTTCACAGCCATGCTGAGATGAGAAACATCCGGCTGAAAAGAATGTATCTTGTTTACTGGAGAACAAGGCCATTGTTGCAAGGCACAAAAAGGAGAAAACCTGGGCACTGTGTACCGAGGTGCCACAGTATGTTTATATCATGACATTGATGGAGTAGAAAACAATCGTTTTTTAAACGTTTTTTAAAAAGATTCACGTATACGAAAAGATTGTCAAAACGATCTACGCTAACATGGATCCAGAAAATAAGTAAAACTGCTGTATTATGCATGCCAGACCAGTAGATGGGGATGTCAAATACATCTTCGCGGGTCTGCATGGACGCTGGCTATCAGACCCATGAATTCTAGAGGCAGCAGTACTCTAAGGTTTGTAATGCACTATTCTTTGGAACAATGTTCATTTTAAAAAGGATGTTAGCACTGCCGCACAAAGTCTATTGGCTAATCGTAGTTCCTGGCAACATTATGGCAGGGCAACAAGGGATGTATTCCAACGTGTGTTCCAACATCCCAGCATGCAACAGCCTGACAAGACAACCTGTTCCCTTCCCTATTCCCTCCCCCAACCAACTGCAAAAATAGTCGGATCAGCAGATGTACTCTCTTCTTCTTACTGTATAGCCTTAGTGTCTTTAAAATCGAAGGACGAGATTACTCTTTAGCTTGGCCTAAATATCCCACAAAGGTTCAAATGAAAATTACTAAGATGCATACAGTACAGGGATGGACAAAATGATGGACACCTAGCAAATAAACATTCTAGCAATAGATTCAACTTTTGAATTCATCTATCAGAACATCTTCCAGTTGCTTTGTGGTTAAAGCACAGAACCAGCTTCTCACCCTTTTCATAATGGAAATGGATGCTCCTGAAACACCAAACAGTCTGGCCGTTGATGAGCAAGTGCTGAACACAACATGTTTTGTCACAACTTGTTCAGAACCTTGTTATGGCACGCAACAAAGACAATATAGTAACAAGAGAACTGACACATTAATTTTTTTACAGAAGCCTACACAATTCAAATTAACCCCTATATACTGTAACACTAGGTGTTTATATTATTTTATCCAACCCATACTTGAAAACTGAACACCTTAAGCAGATGGTAAAATCTTTAAGATGACTAGGAAGTTCACAACCCCCACACACACACACAGACGTTTATAATTCAATGATTCGAAGCTTATAAACTTCATGAAAGGCTGTAACCCAGTGTGTTGGCATGCTAAGAATGAATTCCAAATCCACTTTGGAAGTCCTTAAAATCCCCACCCACTGCACACACCGGATTAACCGAAAGTCTGCCGTCAGTCAAAGCACAGGCCTGACATACAGAAGAGAGGAGAGCTGCCGAAACAAGCAGGCCATCTTATTAGCAGTAATAAATTGGTATTTAATGGGACTCATTGGACACTGTGTACTATCACACAGCATCGTCAGAGACATCGTTTTCTCACCTCTAATAGAGTGAAAACCCAACCGTGGCCATTTGAAATTCAAAACTCCCCTTCTGCTGGATGCTTTTCCAGACCACATAACATGCATTGTAAAGACAGCTATGTATCTAAGGAGCACGTCTGCTAAACGATGATGCATTGTCCCCGCAATCTTTACATACAGTAATTGTGGCCTTCGCAAACCAAATCACCGCACAGCAGCAATTACACGGTGCACAGCAGCAAACCTGCATTCAATCTGAACTCTAGTCAATATGATGAGGCAGCTAAAACTGCAACCACACCGGCATCCCCGGTCAGAACATACAGTACAGATTCCATCGAGCTCAAAGAGTAAGACTAGAGAGAGATGCTTCATAATGCATTAAGAAAAGTGTCTAATAGGAGATTCAGCTTGAGTGCAAATGACGGCATCTAACGTTACCAGTCTACGTAATGGAGACCAGCCTACCTCACAGGCGATGGGTGACTAGGTTGCAGGATGCCATAACAAATGCCATCAACCATTTTAATTACAAGCCACGCAACATATCCGATGTCTTGCCCAGGTAAATATTTGATGAACAGATGGGCCAAATGCGCCATGCGGTGTTCAGAGGGACACGAAGGGTCAGAGATGATGGTGGTGGTGGGAGGTGTAGGTATGTCGATTAGAGGTGGAGACGACACTACACCTGCTTAAGTTATTTAGCTGTAGCATTGAGAAGGCCAACAGTCTAATTACGAAATCACAACTATCGTAAAATGCATATTTTCCGCACAGTTAAGCACTGCGATAAAAACACTGGAAGGAGGTTTAAAGCATGCACAACACATCGACAGGAAAACACACAGCGCACTGAACACAGCGTCTACTGCAAGTTTTTAAAGCGAATGTTTGAGGTTTACAGATAAATGACAAGCAGGGAAGCGTTCGTGCGATTCGGCGCTGAATTCTCGTCGCCAGCGCGCGCCAGATGTTAGAAACGCTCCACCGGAGCTGCGCGAAATCTCCAGCACTTACCGCAACACCTCCGAAACGCAAATTATTCGCGGCGACGGATATATCCATTTGAAACGGAATCGCGGGGTGACATTATCTCCAAACGTGTTTTTATGCGATGAACTGAACGGGCGGCTCCGGCTGGCTCTCGCGCGCTTCCATGAGCAAGAGGGTCAGAGCGCGTGACGTAGAGACGCTTCACATAGAGAGGTGCTGTTTCAAGGCATTTAAGTGTGTTGCCATGTAGTCGAAAGGGAGTTGATTCTGATAAATACGATTCGATAGGCATGAAAAATGCGGACACGGCAAGAAAACAGTCATTGTATAATGTTTTAATCTTCTGTTTGTTAGTGCGTTCGTTGTTTCAAGTAAATACGTAACTTTGCGGTCGTTGAAATGACTTACTTTGAAAAGAAAACTGCTTTGTGGGTTAAACTAAAGTCTACACAACTCTAGCGAGGACTAGCTGATGCGACTTGAATAAATTGTGAAGAAGACGTTAATAAATTGCTGGGTTTCGGAAGGGGTTTTCCAACTGAAGATTAGGCAACATTGCCATCGTGTGGACGTCTCCCTTTGGGAATGAGCTTCTTCCAGAATGACGTTTTACAAAAAAAAGAATGACGTTTTACTGCCTACTTAGCAAATACTGCCACCACAGTTTGATTTACACAGTTACACTTATACATTCGTATATAAAAGCATTTAGACAAAAGAAAAAATAGACCAACGGCAAACGTTAGACATCTCGGATTTTGGATATGTGTTATGTCCCACATCAAACCCCTTATAACTATTTAGTAACATGAGTTAGTGACATCAAAACAGCGCCTTTACAGAAATGATTTCCGGGTTGAGGTAAGAAATTTCCCAAATCCGAGGTGTCTGGAACACAGCATAAATAACGTTACACCAGTATGAAGTAGACAGTTTCCAGCTTTCTAAAACACCGATTTTTATGGCTCTCTGATCATATACCTTCGAGGTTATTCAAGGATCATGTTATATGTGCCCAAAGCCTATGAATCTAATAAAAAGAAAATAATAATAAAATGTATGGCTAGAACCAGTAGCTTAAAATTAACTAGCTCTCATAGGGTACCAGCATAAAAACCTTCACATCTCCTCACTATCCACTTTTGGCATTTAGCAGATGCTTTTCATCAACACAGTAGGTTAATTGTACAATCTGAAAGTTAAAAGCCTAGGTCAAGGGTGAAATGATGAATGAGTGGGCCTGTCATCTAACTTTCCAGCGCTGGGTCACACGTGGTATTGAAAATATAGCATTTGTTTGCTTCCAGGGGCCGGTTGCACCAGCTGTGCGTAAGTTACAACTTAGCCTAGTTTTGACTTAAATGGGCGTTAAGTTACAACTTACGCACTACTAAATATTTTTGAGTTGCACCATTCAACTTAGTTGAAGAGTAACGTTACGTATAAACTATAAATATTTACGGAAGCCTCCCGTCAGGAGTAACTGTAGGAATAAAATAGCAGACTCACTGAACTAACTGAATAAGCTCTTATATTTTCACTCGACATTCTTCGATACTTTACACATATTATAATGCTGACATTTACAGTCACTTACATTTTAAAACAGAGAACATTGTGTGATGACATTATAATAATATATAATATAATAATAGAGGCTCTAACAAGAACCGTCCTAGCGCGCCTCCGTGTGTGCATCCATCTGCCTGTGTTGTGCGTGTCCAAATAAAATCATCTTTTTATTTCATTGTATGTTGGCAGTAAAATGAAATCACCCATATTACGTGTCATTTATTATGATTTCATTGGGCTGTATTGTTTATTAATCTTGTTTAATTTGAAATATTTAATAAAATACCTTATTCATGATTAGGTAGTATTCTATTTAATAAAAACTTATTTTACCGTTATTATGTGAGGTCAAATTAGTTTAAATCAAGAACGTTTTGAAATTCACAACATTTCAACACAACTTTTTCTCACGAATTTAAAGGCTGCTATTGGACTGTTGAAGGTAAACGTCATATTATCATTACTTATTACTTTACGGAGAGCTTACGAACTACTAGCTACGTTCTGCATTAAGACTAAAGGGTGCAACCGAATAACGCAGAGTTAGTTACAAACTAGCTAGTAGTTATAAGCCTAATGTGGACTTTACGTTCACATTTAAGAAAGAATTCACTTACGAATGGCTAGTGCAACCCTATCCAGATCCCTAACTAATAGATTACCACCACAACTCCACAAGCACCTAAGTTCTCTTAATGATCTTTTAATTAATTATAAAGACATTTATTATCAATTTATTTTATTCAGTTTTTAATGTTGTTAATGGCTTTAACTATTATTCATTGATTTGTCTTATAATTTTACTTGTTCAATCCCAAATATTAAATGACAATGCATTTAATATAAAGGCCAGGTATGAATCACTACAAAACAATTTAGTGTTTCATGCACATGCAATTTTATTCAGGTATCATTTATAGACATTAATGACAACAATTGTAAACATCTTTAAGAAGGAAGAAAAAACTAAAGTAACTTTGCAGCATTAAACACTAAAACAACATCATCTGAGATTATTATTTACTGTCACATCAATACCAACAACAAAACATACATTCACAATCGCAAACTCCCTGTACCCCCTTTCTATTTCTCAAATCCGTACCGAGAGCATCACCTCATTTCATGTAATCTTTGAATGTAAGTTGGCTGTCTTGTTCTCAGAACTAGCTGATTAGGGGCATAAGAGCACTCAGAAGTGTTCAGACCAGAAAAAAGCCACGGAGTGTGTAGTTTTGCGATGGGTTGCATCTTACACACACTTTTTCATATTGACGATGTGAGATGGGAAGAGGCGGTTTAACGTGGTACCTCCGGTCTTGTCCATGTGTGTTAAGTGGATCAACTGTCTTAGGTGTTCCTAAGGTTTTGGTGCATTGGTGTGCTATGAGTTAAAGGAATTCATGTTATGAAATTCATAAAAATCAGCTCCACCTTGGCATCCGTGTTCATTGCATTTACAATTTAGTTTGTGGTGCACATACCCTGTACTTTGTAAGCAGGGACACAATATTCTTTCATTTTAGGGTTATAGTTTATCAGATCGCAAGCACCGTAGCAATGTGAGCATAACACAAACATGTTGTTTAAAGATGCAAAATGTTGATGAAAACAGAAAACAGCAGAGTGTGAGGTGTTGATGCAAATAAGCAAGTGGACACGGGAGAAGACCAATTTACGAAGAATGGTTAGGGGAACAACGTCTTCTATTCTAATTCATCTTCCGGAGCAATGGTGCTTGTCTGCTCGGAGGTAATGCCTAAAAGATAAAAACAGCAGTTTTTAGATTATTTGACTCGTAACCTTTTACGTGGTTCATGTGACGCAGATTCAACTCTCACTTGAAGCATCATCATCATTAGATTTCTTCTCCTCGACATAACCAAAGCCTAACAGCTTGGACATGCTGACTGGAGCTTCTGCCTTCTTGTCATGAGACCTTTAAAGCAGAACCAAGAATCAAATATTCGAAATTTAATACCGATGGTGAAAAGAAGAGTGCACTTTTTATTAGATAAAATGATGCGGTAGCTACAGTAAAAATTGAAAGGGACACATACGTCTTTTTGAATTTATTGGCATCCTCAATATCTTTTTGGCTCAGAGAGAGTTTCTGCATCTCCGATGCAGCATTGTCCACCTTGCGCGTAAAAACATTAGATGTTGATTATTTTCAAATTTAGCATAGATTATTCACAATTTTAGAGTGTGAAACAATGCAGATCTTTCCTGGGGGATGCATTTAAAAGAAATCAATCCAGTAATTTAAAAGAAAAGTCACAAATGCAGGAAACATGACATCATTAATAAAAATCAGAAGAGAAGCATGTAGAACGAGAAATATAATACAGCCAAACTGTTTCCTGTCTATCTATATTTAATGAACATGACGGGACAGAGGGAAGAACCATGGATCTGAGAATCTGTAAGCGATATGGGTTATTTTGCTAATAGTCAGAGCAACAGTAATCTTGAGTCAGCAATCTGTAGCAACAGGCAAAATATGTCCCACTGATTTTATAGAAAAGTCTCATGTTATCCCTTAAGTAATTGCTTTCATATTACTGTAGCCTATTGGGGATCAAGTCTGAATTGAGACCAACTTAAAGGTTCAGTGTATGAAATTTAGCGGCAACTAGTGGTGAGGTTGTGAATTGCAAGCACTGTCTCACTCCACCGCTCAACCCTCCCTTTCGAAGCACTACGGTGACTGACACAGAACTAAGATGTTGTCACATTTTCGCTTCTTTGCCGAAGGAGATAACGTATTTACGAAATGCGCTCCATAGAGCAGTTTGTCCGTTTAGGGCTACTGTAGAAACAACATGGCAAATTCAATGCAGTGGGACCCGCGGCGTATGTAGATAGAAATAGCTCATTCTAAGGTAATAAAAACATTATGCTTCATTACGTAAGGTCTGAAGACAGTTATGTATATTATATTGCATTTCTGTTAATAGATCCTCCAAAAAATTACACACAGCACCTTTAAGAAACAGCTGAAGTATATACTTTTAGCATGCTTTAAGCTGAAATGTTCAATGGAAATAAAGAGGGTGTCTTTGCAGAAGTCCCACAGGCTATAATCTGTGAGAGAAAATGGCCGATCAGTCAAGAAAAATGAAAAAACAATAATTACAGCATGCATCAAACTAAAAGATTTACAAACTAACACAGTTGCTTTGATTCAAATTGCAAAAAAAGGTACGTAATAAAATAAAAAATAAGAAACTTAAAGGTTGATGGCAACTTAAAATTTCATAATATTGCGAAAGTATGGGCAGTTCACATTCAGTAAGAGATGGCCATGCACGAGCAGGCTGTCGCTGTCTGTACTAATTCACCTTGTCGCTCTCCCAGGAAGAATAGTTATCAGTTCCAAATGGGGGCTCCAGTTTATGATCGGCCCCTGGAGACGGACTCTTGCTGACTCCGTCTGGGGTAGTTGCTTTGCTGAAAGTATAAGATCACACGACTGAACCCCAGTTTCACACCACCACACTGGATAGTTTGGGGTTTGCATTTCTCTACCACACACCGCTGTTATTCCTTAAGGAGAAGCAAGGGCTCCATGTTACATACACTTATTACAATTATAGACCAGCTTTTCCCGGAGTCCATTTGTAGCTTTTTACTTTGAATAATGTGATACATTTTTATATGATTAATTATAATCTAGTCTAAGATCACTCTTTGAATATATATCTGAGGCTTTGGAACACATCATTTATTGTTTATTTAACTCGTGGGAAAAAGCTCACCCATCTTGATCATCTGCCGTAAACCAGTTAGAGGGTTTGTAGGAATTGTTTGGATCTGTATCCACAGGATCATCATGCCACAGCAAACCTATAGATAAAATAAAAAATATAACTATGTGTACCGTGTGTTCAGAATAGAATGCTAACATAGTAATTACTATACACTGCGTTCTATTAAAAGACCACTCCAGTCTTGCCTTCAGTAAGCACTCTTGCATGAACTGTGGCTATTGCTCAATACACCAGAATGCAAAGAAGTTGAAAATTTTGAAAAAGTAGCTTATTACATCATACACTAATTTTTGAACTGATACTAAAATACATGTAATACATTAGTATTGTGTTGTTTAAACATAAAAATGATCTTGTTTTCTTTGCAGTATTCAAGATCTGGCAGAAATGAAACAAGAATGAAACAAAAATGATCAATTCACTTAAAAATGTGCCTATAAATAGTAAATTTGTTAAAACGTTTATTCTGCGGCTGTATATACTGTACACACTACTTTATATTGCAAACTATTAATGAAACAGAATGTGAAACAGTATGCAGTATGTAACTAATACTGTTGTAACCTACATTTACCGATTTGGCAGGAACTTTTATCCAAAGTGATATACAGTGCATTCAAAGTACATTTTTATCACATATTTTGAGAGTTTTTGTGTTCCCCGAGAATAGAATCCCCAATCCGCTCATCACCTGGTCTATATATAATCTTGGAAATATATTCAATTTAGAATTTTCCAAATATTACATACTGTTCATACATACTGCAATTGCAGCAACATTAAAGACATTACACAGAGGTGTGAGAAATTTACCCCTTTGTCCTCCTTGTTTTGCCAGTTTAACATAATCAGAGTCAGAGGCCTGAACTCCTACACGTCGTCCTTTGGTTCTTGCTTCAGGTTCGCTGTTGTTGGCAGTTGAAGACAAACCCGGAATCTGTGATGAGGGTCCAGCAGCTCCATTTGTAGTAGGTTGAGTTGACCTAACACCTACATTGAAATTACAATCATATTTGAGCATAATTAGTCACGTTTTTCAAAATGTAAAACCATTGTATATGACGTGCATTTTTGAATGTGTAAATGTGTTGCTCAGAATGGGCATTACCTGGTTTTGTTCTGCGGTAGTTGGGCTCAGCTGCCATGATGACTGTTGTCCGATTTTAGATTGCTATGCAATGACAGTAAATACGTAGTTAACATTTATTCAACTCTTATTTAACAGCAGGTCAGTTGATCTATTTTCATTCGATGCCGTCTTTATCGATCCAACCAAACCACTGCCGTCAGCTCGACATTTTCAAATTTGTGTAGATGTACACAAGCAAATCTAACTTACAGCGATCTAACTAGCAGCTACGGATCGTTTTTTAAACACCAAGATCATTTAGCCAAAATTGTCTTCGTTGCTTTGTCATGTTTATCAGTTAGCTAGTCAGCCTGGTCGCCTAGTAACAAAAGCAGCATCAGGACCACAAGCATCATCTACTCAAGACAAGCCCATTCTTAAAACAGATTCTAAAAACAGAAATCATGGAAATTGCTAAATAATTTTTTTGAGCAATATTAATATGGGAAATTACATCGTGATTTACAAACCTGCGGCCCGAAGAGAGACGAAAACGACAAGGCTTGCGTCGCGGTCTCCAGCAAACAGAAGGGGGACGCCTAGATTCCTCTTACTCTTCAGACTGAAACACACCCTGAACATGGACACGCCCGGTGTTTCCATCTAGCGGACCGGATCGGAGTTACATCCTCAGTGAGACGAGCCGCCGCCCCATCCCACCACCACCACCACACACACTTACGTTCTTAATCTTGTACTTTGTTTTACATTTGTCTCCTCAAATTTAAGCCTACTAAACGAATAAATGGAAAGATATCTTGCAACTGAAAGCACGTCCTGTATTAAAAGTTACACGCCCACATTATTGTATTGGTATTGTATTCTTATTTATGTCATGAATTTGATGTTTTTGTATTTAATTTGTTATTTTTCACGTAAGCCTTCGTTTTCTCGTTGGTTGATTTTAAATATTTTTGCGCTGACAGACTTGCGGTAAATGAGAGAAGTCCCAGGGACTGCACTGCGGTCACGTGACATCCGTTTAGAGACGCGTAAAAGGCGGAGGACAGAAACTCACAGCAGCAGAGAATGAGATGTCAGTTCACAGTTTGAAGATGACAACTGTACAATACATCAGAAAACTGTTAGGAAAGAGCAGCTGCGCGACAAACAACCTGCTGAACACTGGACACAAAACACAGAAGAGCACGAGTGATTATAAACTAACTAAAAACACAGAACGCCATAAACAGAACGTAAGTGATGATGCAGTTAAATGTAATTTTGTTTTCAATTGATATCAGTGTCTAATAATACAGAATGAATACTTACTAATGTATAGAACATTTGAAATAACAAGTAATAATTGTTTTATTTTAGGTAGTGAAACCTCAGGACAAGACAGCAGAACAGTGCATCCGGTAAATACTATTATTATTAATATTAATCATAACTATAACAATAACATAAAATGTGATTTATATTGTAATATCTAAATTAACATATTTTATTAAAGTCTAAATTGTTAACATGACTGAGTCGACCTGATGACATAAACAAGGTCCATTTTAAGGGTCAGAACAGGTAAAAAATAAGATGCACGTTCATTTCCTCTCTCTTACTGTGTACAGGAGAGATGTCATTTTAAGAAGAGAAGAAAATGAAACCTTTGGGTTTGACATCCAGGTAACCTCATTACCCACCCACCTGTCCTCTCTCTCTCTTCTCATACTCCTTTCACCATTGATTCAGGCATTACACTCCTGCCTGAAGTTTTATTATCTGTCAGGGGATAATTGGATTTTGTATGATGAATTGACTGGGTCTTTAATTCCTGTAGACAAGCAGCAGTGAAAGAACCGAGCAGGATCTGAGCTCATGTGTGTGTTGGGTGAAAGAAAACAGTCCTGCAATGGATGCTGGATTGACAACAGGTGTGACCTGCTCGCTCGACTTTGTTCTGCTGTCATTCGCCTTTACAGCACCAATATTAATCTCTCTCTCTCTGACCTGATCTAGGTGATGTCATAATCACAGTCAACAGTGTGTACATTACAGGATTCACACATCAGGAGATCAATGACCTTATGCAAAAGTCTACCATGTTAAAGTAAGATTACACTATTAAAACTGGTTGTGTGAGACCCTCTTTTTTTTTGTTAAAGTTGGATTAAAAAATGTCTGAATGATGAGTGGGTGCCATACAGTATTTCATATTTTTTATTATTATTATAGGATGGAGATGATCAGAGATGCTACAGTAAAACAGAGGCAACTACTCGGCAAGCTGTATCTCCTGCAGGTACTTTTCCTTAAAGGGATAGTTTACCCAAAAATGAAAAGTCTGTCCTCATTTACTCACCCTCTTGTCGTTTCAAACCTGAATGACTTTCTTCTGCAGAACACAAAAGAAGATATTTTAAAGAAAGTTGGTAACCGAACAGCGACGATACCATTCACTTCTATTGTACAGCGTACAGACACAAAACCAATGCAAGTGAATGGTTACCCTCACTGTTCGGTTAACAACATTCTTCAAAATATTTTCTTTTCAGAAAGTCATACAGGTTTGAAATGACAAGAGTGAGTAAATGATGACAGAATTGTCATTTTTGGGTGAATATGAATCTTGAGTCTTTCCTAGTTTTCTAATAACACCCAGTCTAGTCCCCTGTTTTATTTTTATTACATTTCATAACCCTTGGCATAACTGCATACAGTAGTATTTTGGGGCTCCTTACGGTAAACTTGTTTTGTTAGGGAACCGTGTGAATTCTGAATGAAATTTCTGTGTCCTCACCTCACAGATGTTTTCTCTGTGTTTCCCCCACACATTTACACCGCAAACAGCGAGAGCTTACAGAGAAATGCAAAGAGCTTCAGACGATTATCACACAGGATGTGCGTCTGAGTCGAGGTATGTGTTAATATCTGGCTTTGTGTGAAACTAAACGAGAAATGGGGGCATCAGCTCTGTGCAAGAACGACACATCATTTCCTCTCAAACCCTTGGTCTGCCATCGTGAAGAGTTAACCCATTGACATTTATTTGAGATATTCTGTTACTGTATATTGTTCAGTGCTGGTGTAATACAACAATTCCTTCTCTGCCTCCAGGTGTCTCGGAAAACAATTAGAGACCCCCTGACCTTCCTACATGATGTCCTGTCACCCACTATTGACTGTATGAATAAATGAGAAGTTAACCACACTAGCAACCCATCCTGCAAAAAACCTGTGACTACAGCAAGGAATAATTATCTGCATTTGGTCAAAAAGACCTCCAAAAAGTAAAATTCTCAACATATTCAGTGTTGCCATTGACGAGAACAAAATAAACGTGTATTTTAAAAAGGTATTTTTTCCACTAAGGCTCTATTTCTGTAGTCACTGATTTGATGTGGAAAGTGAGATGACATGAGATTTAACTATTTTTGTATTTTTATATATATTTTTATTATTTTTATTTGTTATATTATAGATTTTTTTAATGTTTTTGTGTTAAACCATTCTACATGAGTAGCCTTTGTGTATTATAAATCTATCATTTGGCATTATTTATTGTTAAAACTCAATTGTAATTTATATCTAAATGTTTTGTATTTACATAACACTGATTTATTTATTCATGTTTTATACACTTTCTCATTAAATGTTTATAAAAATCTCCAAGTGTGCTTTGATGTTTTGTAGCGCGAGCCGGTTTCAGTTTGGCTATTTTTCACAGTTCACTTGATCTTGTTGGCTGTGGTTTTGCATAAGTTGATTTGTTTGCTGTTTGCTTCTGCTGATCTTATAGGTTTTTCCAGATATCATATCAGTCAGTGGTAAAACACCAGATGCATTTCTCATTCACCCCACAGATCTTAACTCTGACAGGAAGTGACTCACTTACAGTATCTGTCTCACAGAAAAAAATCTTAGCAGGCTCATCACTTTATAAAGCTTGATTGACAAATTGACAAATGCCTCGATCTGAGTTTGACCTCATGAGACCTCATTGTTACAATACAGTCAGTTTTCTTTTTTCTTTAGTAAGTTTTCTTTAAGTATTTTATATATATATATATAATTAATTAATTTTTTAACTTGTGATTGTAAGTTTTTATATTATTATATTTATTAAATAGTAACTTGAAATGACTTGTGAAGCCAATATGATAAAAATTGAAGGCAGAAAAACAAATTTTGGATTTGTGGATTCGTATGAAATGTATGTCTCTTTAGTTTTCAGATTATAGGTTTATGAACATTTGTCCTCATTTCAGGTATTTTACAAAATGTTGGAGAGCTGGAGATTCCCAGCATTCATATTTTTTGGATTTTATGAAATATTCTTAAATACATCTCCAGACGGAAAATATGTGAGCTTACTTTTTAGAAATGTACACCAAGACATTTCAAAATACTAGAATTTAAAACACCCACAGGCAAAGACAGAAATCATGCCCTTTGACGAACCTCAGATTTTAGAGTTTGACTATATAGGCCTAAAAAAAGTGCTTCAAAGGGTTCTTCAATGCCATAGAAGAACGTTTTGGTTTCATAAAGAACCTGAAGAACCTTTCTGTTTCACCAAATGTTCTTCATGCAGATTATAAAAAAGTAAGAAAGAGATGGTTCTTTAAAGAAACTTTGACTGAATGATTCTTTGTGGAACCAAAAATGGTTCTTCTATGGCATCTCTGTGAAGAACCTTTCAAGCACCTTTATTTTTAAGAGTGTATCTGTGTCATCTCTACGAATGAACCCATCAATCCTACAATGTCAAGTTCACGTCCAAAATTAGAAGTCACAGTGGGCTTGACAATCTCTCAGCTCTGAGATCAAGTATAACAATGAGGCTGTGTCAACCAATGCCAGTCAGACGAGTTGAGAAGAAAGGGAGGAACAGATACGGCCATGCACAGATTTCTCGCCACAGGACACTGTTTCTGATCTCTCTTCTTCAGGATTCACTCTCTAACCACAAGAACGGGTGTCAGACCCAACAGACAAACTTCATACAGCACCACAAAGTTGGAACGAATAAGGTAAGAAATATTAAGTGAGAAAAAAAATGTTTTACAAGCTTGGTCAGTGTGTTTGTAAAAGTTTCTGCCTCTGTACTGAAAATGCAAATGTCCTGTTTAGACTGCTTGTTATTTGCTTTTGTGAAAGTAAATTTATGTGTTTAAATCAGGTGATATATTTTTTTAATAGTATTTTAACTTTTTAAAATAAATTTATTACACAAGTGGAAAAAAAACATAACAATACTGTTAAGCTGTAACTGAAGGTGTCTTATACTGGATTTAGCATGAGGTTTATTTTTACGTATTTATGTAACTCCATGCCACTTCAGCTAATGCCAGTAATCTTTTAATTCTGAAGAATGTTATGTAAGCCACATCTTTGTTGAAACTTACTGGGAAAATTGTGTACTTGCAGTGCTTGTTCCAGGGTTGGAGCTGGACACTTTGTTTAGTCAAATCAAATTAAAATTCCACAGAACAGCTTTGCATCTTTTGTCAAGTCCTGTCCTATTTTGTCCAGGACTTAGCAATTGTTTTCCTATTTTGGACATGACAACACATTGACTTTAACAGAAAAACAGACGTTAACTACCAGTTGATTTACAGGTTTCTTGGGATACTGTATCAATATTTGGTGAACTTACAGGACAGCACAGCATTATCATCAGACCATATTTGAAGGTACAGTATAGTATACAGTATGTTATATTCTTGTCAACTTGGTTTTGGGTCGCTTGATTGAGATTTGTTTAGGGTTTTAAACAATCATTTAAAAGGTAGTTTTTAAATAGGTAGTTTGTAGTTCATCAAAAAAAGAAAGAAAAGCCTGCCATCATACAGTATATTCACCCCCATGTTCAAAACCTGTATGTGAGTGTTACTTCGGCGGAAAACAAAAGATTTTTCAGAAATTTATCAGTGGTTTTGTGTCCATGTGATGAAAGTTACTATATTCAAAATATCTTCGTTTGTGTTTTGCAGAAAAAGCTCAGGTTTGGTAAACAATGACAGAATTTGTATGTTTGTGTGAACTGTTTTATTCAAGCATTCACCTGTTTAGGGCTATTTAATTTAAAACATACAGTTTACAAAATGTTTTTTTATAGAGATTGTGTATTTATCTTCCTTCCATAAACCATTTCTTTTTCTCTATCAATCAGTTGCTGGAATCACAGGACAGGAAGTGACATCAATGGAGCAGAACAACAAGGACCCGGGAGCTGACAAACAACAAACAGAAGAAGCACCTCAGCAAACAACGACATCCGAAGAGCCAATGGATGAAAATAAGAACACGGAGGAAAACAAGCAAGAAGAGGAAATTAAGAGTGATGAGGAAATCAAACAGGAAGAGGAAATAAAGAATGAGGAAAACATGCAGGACGCAGAGGAAGAGACAGAGGAAATGGACGATGGATTGTCTGAATTGCAGCCCTCTATTGAAGAATATGACCCTATGTGTATTCGTCCTCTTGGCAGGTACAACACTGTCAGCTATAGGAAGATTAAAAGAGGAAACACAATGCAGAGAATAGATGAGTTTGAATGCATGCTGAATGTATAACCATGACCAACGGAATTGAAATGGGCTGTGCCATCCTATATATTTTCATGTGGTGTGTTCAAAAGTTGTTAAAACAACATAAAACACGTTCACTCACACAAACACATGAACAGTATTTTGTGACATAGTTAAATTTCTAACCTGATTTATTTTATTGAGAAATCAATCCAGACATTTTAAAATCACACTCTCAAACGAACAAAATTAAACATCACTTTTGAACAAGAATTCAACAACCATCCTTGAATTGACGGAAAAGCAGAAATGTAACTTTCTAAATGTGATTGTTTTTAAAGCTTTGTAAATGAGGTAACTTTTTAATGTACCATGATAGAGGAAATAGTTGTATCAGCAGGTTGATAGACTGAGAATCAGTGGTGATATTTTTGGTTGTTTGCTTGGTTTTCTATAATGCTGCTTGATATTAAAAGATATAGTAGAAACTCAATTCATGATATAAGAAGTCTATCTCTTCATCATTGGTCAGACTGAAAAATATTGTTTTTATCTGTTGATTAATAAAGAAATTGAATGTAACAATGTATTGCGTATTTCATTTTTTAGCTGAGGTCACACATTTTAACATTTAAATATTATAGCCTAATTAATAAAGAAATTGAATGTAACAATGTATTGTATATTTCATTTTTTAGCTGAGGTCACACATTTTAAAATTATAGCCTAAAACCATCCCTGACACCACATCTGTACATTGTGAAAAATTAACTTAAAGATTTTAAAGTCAAATTTAATATTTAAATCATTTGGGCTTAAATTATATTGAACTGAATTAATCTACACTGAATAAAACCACTAGTAGGATTTACTTTTCGGTGTCAAGTTTTGCACACTTTTAAAAAAAACGTGCCACAAACATTTTAAGTAAAATTACTTTAAAAATGTGTACAAAAAATACTAGATGTTTTTTCAGCGTGGTTGTATTTTAGTTGTGAAATATAACTAGATTTTTAAAGTCAGTTTAATATATTTTAAGTTCAAATGACTTATAGTGAACTTAAAATTTTAAAGCAGCCTTTGAACTAAAGTGTTTAAGTTGAAATAGATGAATTAAAGAATAGCCCAGCAGAAGAGAAAGTACAAATACATTTTCTCAACACTAGGTGGCAATATTGTATTGACTTGACAAAACAGGCGAAGATAGGCCCCTGCTTGTGTTCTTATGTCTGTGTAATAAAAATTTGTGTGAATTGTATATAATTGTATGTCTTTTTTTTTAAATCATTTTTAACTTTGTCATGCACACATGTCGCAGATTTGTTCTGTGTTCTATTATAGATTGATGTGTAAAGTTCAAAATGAATTAATAAAAAGGTACACACAGACATACATTTTCCTAATATAAATGGCAAGTATATTAAAATCACATTTCAACCAGACCAATTAGCGAAATTCATAATGAAGAAAGAAGATCTACAAATCTATCTCTGTTTTAACTAGGCCTAATCATCGTTATGTGCCATCTAATGTTGGTACAATTAGTTGTTTAGCGCAGTAATTGGTTTAATACGTGTGTTTGTGACCCAATAGACTCCTTAGTTTACGTGTCTTTGTTTCTGGCTCACTCTAATGACTCATTGGGAGTCTGTGTGGGTTTGCTGTTGTTTCCTCTGTTAGCGCTGTGAATTCTTGAACTTTACAATACAAATCTCACTAATTGCTTTAGATTTACAGTTAGTTTATGAATACCACCTCCGTTTCTCCATCCGCACTCCATACTGCCCATCGATCGTCATGTATTACCGGTTGCCTTAACATTTTTTTCTGGTTTAGGTTTATATAGCTAAACGAGACAGAGGCTTTTCTGGGCCTCATTTGAATGGTGACAAATGCCAGGCTTCCATGGAAACGGGAGGTTTGTGACCCTCTCTGGGCTGGGGTCGGAAAGGCACTTCCTGGATAACGCACGTCCCCTGTGGTTTAGGGTCGTCATTGACCTTTCCTGACAGAGAGGTATGGCTTTTCATTCTCCGTCCCTTTTCAGCTGTTTCCTCCTTCTTTCGGGTTTTGTCACTCTTGCTATTCCTGTCTCCCCAGAAAGCAGCTTGCATCACGGTGGGACTGAAATGCCACGATAGGCCCGGGGCTTTTACACGGCTCTTTCTGGCATCCACCGGCTCTTTTGCCCATATCAGGCATGTTTGCGCAGTAAGGACCAGGCATTGTCTGCTGGTTTTGTATCAGATATAAAAGGAACACGTCACTTTACAACACATCACCTCTTATTGTATGAATAAAAGAAATGTGAGTTAAAACAGTTAAATAAATGCATGCAGAGGGTGGCCAAAGCGTGTAAGGGGATTACGAGAACAATGTGAAACTGTCAAGGGGACCACGTGAAAACCGATTAAGGGGGGGCTATTTATTTTACGATCCGCAGAAATTGATACGTACACCATCTTCTTTCTGAACAGATCTGACGATGATGTACAGAATAAATAATGATTTGTGAGTGAGAGGTCGCCTCGGAAGTGTGAGTCATCCATCAGCGTTTGTGGGTTGTGAGACCGACCCACTGTGGCCTGATTGTACAGCAGACATTCATGAATCCCCCCTCACGCCTCGACCAGTCCACAATGACAGCTTTTGTGAAGGATGGAGGAGCTTCTGTGGAAAATATTTGAGACTGAGAAAGCGAGAGGGAGAACGAGAGACAATGAGAGAAAAGAAGAACTATCAAAGTGTCGATTTCATAAAGCCTGCAAGTGTTCTGGTCCCGTTGGAAATTCTCAGTCGTTCTGCTGAGTTTAAAGAGCGTGAGGGACAAACAGGAGGCTTGCGTCTTGTGGTAAACACGGGGTGGGGTCAGGAGGGTCATTTTTCTCTGTTCATTCACACTGTATGGGCGTAAGATTTGAGAGGGTGGGTGTGTTGGGTGTGTGACCGGAGGGATGTTTTGCTGTCCGGGCTCTCTTTAGGTCACAACCAGAGACCAAGAGTGCTGAAGATGTTGTTGTCACAGTGACTCAGAACAAACATGAAATGACAGAATGTACAGAAAGTGATGATGCCTTGCATCGTTTAAGGACAGTTTGAGTGAAATATAAATCTGAAAACCCTCATTTAATTTTTACACTGTTAAAGAAACTAAATGTACTGGTAATTTAATATGTATATATATAATTTTATGATCATGTTTTTTTGACATTGAATAATAAAATATAACATAAATACATAAAATACTGATGAAACAGATAAAAAATAAATCCAGAAAATGTATATTAATTATATACATTTATATTACATTTAAATATAAATATTAATACATTTATTTTTCTTCCCTATATACACTGTGCCATATTTCTAAATAAAAACAATAATTTACAAAGGCACAGATTTAGTTATTATGCCATCTCTTATCACTCCATCAAAATTTCACTTGTAGCATTTTATTCAAATAAATATTATTTATTTATTATAATTTAATATATTTATATAATAAATAATATTTATTGATTATTTGTATCATTTATAATTTATTATATTCAAATCTTTTATAAACAAACAAATATAGTTGACCATTTATTTATTTATTTATTATTTATTTTATATATAATGTATTTAATTGAATATTCAATATTTTATTAATACATATGTATATTTAAAAACTTAGTTCTCTCATAAACACATAATATAAAAGTATTTCTTTGCGTTTAGCAAAAGAAAGTCATATACATCTGGAATGGCATGAGGGTGAGAAAATTATGTGAGCATTTTCTGTATTTAGGTGAACTATTGCTTCGAGCAATGGCTATGTGATATCATGAATATAGTCACAGCTTTAATATATTTCACTTTATTTTAACATTATAGTCATGATTTAAAGAGAGAGAGAGCAGGGGGGAGGGAATTAGAAATGGTGACCCTGGGGTAGCGGGGTCACAAGAGGTATTCCCAATGAGTAGTCCTTTGGGGTCACTTTAAGCTTTGAGTGACAGGCGTCCATTGTGATGCCTGTGAACTGGTGCACTTTGGTTTATATCCATTCTTATCTCCAAACCAGGGATGGTCTGAAGAGATGCCCGTCCGCAACGCATAGAATAAGGATGCCTTCCCACCACCAATGACCACAGAGCCGTTTGTCTCCGTCCAGGAGAGAGAGGTTGATACGGAGAGAAAGTGTGATTGTACTGGCCACACAATGCTCAGGTGTTTGATAGGGAGGGACAGAGGACGGCCTGACGTGGGGGGCGGGGAAGAGTTTATGCAGGGAGCAAGTCGGGTTTCCCAAAGGACGGCATTTTAATTTCTAATTCATTAATCTATCCTGTGCAGCCTTCCTGCTTTGTGGAAGAGTAGACCGGTCTGAGATACACCTGACTGGCTCAAGTCAAGGTCACAAGGTGTGAAATCAAAGATTTAGGCCCTCGTTCTCTGTTTAGAGAAAGAATGTATCTCTGCGATCAAATAGTTTATAGACAGAATTAACCTAAAATGTAAACGAAACATGACTGATAGGATCAAAAATTTGGCAATTGGTATTTTAATTAAAAAACTAATAATGTCCAAGTGTGTCTGTAACAATTTCATTTTGTAAATACATTCTATAAAAAATAAAATGCTTGACAATGAATAGAAGAACCATTTTTGGCCGAATGGTGGCATGAAGAACATCCAAAGAACGTCTAAATAACGCCTTAAGAACCATTCTGTTTCACTAAGGGTCTTCATAATGCCACAAAGTTCTATAGACTATAACACCTAAGAAATAAATTGTTCATATAAGAACCTTTGAGTAAATATGTCTTCAAGGAACCAAAATGGTTCTTCTATGGCATCACTGTGAAGAACATTTTGTAGCTCCTTTTTCGAGAGATCCTCACAAATATAACTTTAAAGTATGAGTGTTCTGGGTTTTTATTTTCAGGTTGCAAGAACCACGAACCATGTGTTCCCAGGCTCACGGGTATACACACAGCTGGTTGTATGCTTCATACCTTTGTGGGTGTACAATAAAACCTATTTGGGATAGAGATGATGACTATTTATTGGTGTTCCCACTACTGTACTGTCTGTGGGACTGTAGCGTATTATGATCTGTCCGCCCGGAGGCAGACAGCCAGTCAGGGAAAATGGTGACAAAAGAGACGCTAAAACACAGAGAGCCTACTGTTTATAGTCAGTTTACACACACACACACACTGAATAAGAGTGAAACAACTAAAACGAGAGGCCAGGAGGACAAAAGATTTTCACTGAAGGAATTGTGGGAATTTCTTCTACTGAGGAATGGGAATGACGATTTCTCATGAGCTAAAGGAAAGATCCAGAATGTACACGGCTGTGAGAGAAAATTCTCTCTTGCTTTTCTATTCGTTGTAAAGCAATCTGGTGATAATATGGGCTTGAAATATTGTTTCAAATCAGGAGTTAATTATTACCTCACTATCCGTCTTGCTTTTGTCATTTTGGCCGGCGAGGGATCCGGTCCGGGATTACAGACTGACTCTGAGTTGATTGGGGACTGTACTTCAATGGTCAATGTTCCGCTCTTAAGATAAATCCAGTCATAACCTCAGCATCATACCTTTCACATTCTCTAATTAGTTTTTCATGTGCCACAAGATGACGGATTATCATCTAATATCTCCCCTCAAAAATGACAATGATTTAAACAAGCTTTGTCTCAGAAAAAGGAAACTAGCACTGTGAACCTGTTTGTCAGACTCTCGTCATATTTCATCATTGTGTCATGCAAATGTAGTCTAAAATACAGATAAAGAATAATATTTTTCAATAACAGTTTATCACAAACTAACATTAACACAGTCGATTTGATGGTATATGATATTTATTCATTTTATTGATAATGCTGAGCTGTGTTATAGGTTTTATTAACACTCTTGAAAATAAAGGCTCTTAACAAATACTTTGTTTGGATCCATAACATCCACAGCATGTTTCTGTTGCACAGAAAAGGTTCAACGGACTATAAAGTGGTAAGAAATAAATAGCCTATATTTTACCAACCATTGACTAAAAGGTATGCAGTATTTGTTTTATAGTTTTGCATTTTCCATTTAATATTTGTACTTTTCAGGATTTCATTTGAGATTTTCAGTATATATTTTTTCATTGTTCTGTTGTCCAAGTCTAGTTTCTCAACATTTATAAATGTTAAACAAAAACTTTTTTATTTTTATTTTAAGTGCATTTTACAGTAATGAAAGTATTTTATGTTCGTTTCTTTTTTTAAGATTGTTTATCTTAGTTTAAAGAAATGTTTTATTTATTTATTTTTTTATATATTTTTTTAATTTATTTTCCAAAGAAACAGAAAAAACAAGAGCATCCAACATACAGAGTGTAGGTGTTTTCAATTAGAAAACAAAAAATAATAGCAAATAATAATAATAAATAAATAAATAGATAGATGAAGAAATGTATTTATACAACTAACTACACATGAAGGTAAAGAAAAAAAAGACTAAATACATAAACATTTGTGTTGGAAACCTATGTATACATTGGTACGATAAATACATATTACATAATGGTCACAAATACACCCAAAGTATTGTGAAACATGTCATTTTCGTGTCTAAACATACCAGTGATTGGGCATACGAAGACAAACACACACACACAAAAAAAAATAATAATAATAATAATAATAATATTGATGCTAGTAGTAGTGATAATAACACTAGTAAGGATTATGATGATAAACAATATTAAATACAAGAAATGTTTTACTTTTAGTTATTCGTTTTAATTATTGTGATCATGACACTAATGCACAACACTGAAATCAGAAAACAAGTTCATATGCACAACAATACAATACAACAGTAACATTTCTACATGTATTTAATTCAAAAAAGTTCAAAAAATATATTTTATGTGATAACTTCACAGTTTTCTCGTGTCTTGTCATTCTGTCAGTCTTTCACATTTGCTGTTGGATGACTTTATGTCACTCCTGAGGTTTGATTTTGTTGAAATTCAACAAACGTTGGGCTGGAACGGCCACAATACATCAAGAAATGCTCTCTAGAAATGATTTGAAATGAAATTTGGAATGGTCTCTTAATTTTTTTCCATGGCTGTATTTGTCCCAATAACTCAAAGAGAACTAACAGCAGTCAAACATCACACTGCATCCTGACATGACAATGATTTCACTGTCTGCTGCTCTGGGAAGATGAATGACATCATGTCTTTAGCAGTCTGAAGTCCTAAATCAATGCTACTAACATTCACACCTGTGATTTGATCTGCTTTTCTGTTCAAAAACTCCCTTTTTAATTCAAATGATTATATCATTGATATCATGACCTGAACTTTATCGCTGTCACACAAAGAAACAACACGTCAAGTTTTTTCTTCCGAAAAACTGTTGGCGCATTTGCGTTATTTCTCAATTTCTTCAGCAATTTTATGGGTATATTTGTTTGCCAGCTCCCCTCATTCATGATGGTGTGGTATTTACCCTATTTACACACAACACCACTCATTTCAACTCGGGCCTCTGGGTGGCATTTAAACCCCATCACTCCTTCAGTATTAAATCTACCCCTGTCCTTCACGGAGGACCTGAGGGACGGACCCATTCTGGACCTCTCATTTCTCTGTCATTTTCCTCTTAATTACTTCTCGTACGTCCCCATTTGTAATATCCACCTTCTCTGCTCTGAAAAAAAGCTTAAGGCAGAACCACACGATACGGGTCTGTCACCAGCATTTCTGTGGCTCACATGGCGATAACAATGCCAAGATCATGGGTTCGATTCTTAAGCTCAGACTGATAAAATACTAAACGTTGATTGTGATTTATGTTGCAATGAAAGTGTCTGCCAAAAATAAATGTAATGCAAATGTAAAAAGAGACCTTCATTTTAGTCTAAATCATATGAGATTATTAAAAGATATAACAATATGTTTATTTAATCCAATAAGGTATTGCTCTTTGTGCTGTGTCCTCATATGGTGTTTTGCCAGAAATTGTAATAATTGCATAAGAGGTCATTAATAGTTTGGATTTATCTTAGTTGGAAGCAATTTTAATGCTTTTTAATTTGTGTTTAGAATTAGGACAGAAGGATGTGTAAATGTTATAACCATGAGGAGAAATGTGTGTGATTTTTATGTTTAAATGTAGATGTTGCATCGAACATGTTTTGAACAAATAAAAAAGCCAGCATGAACAGATGTAATGTGATAATTATAGTAATAATGAGTATTTGTGGGTTGCTATGGTAGCTCTACCTCATGTTCTTTTGTGCTCAGTATTTTCCACATCTAGAATTCTGGGCTGAGAGGTAAATTAATGATACGCAGGACTAAATCTATTTTAAATGTATATAAATAGACATAGGTCCTACATTTAAAGTATTTTATCCATTATCACAATATTGTATACTGTATGTAAAGTGTAATTTGTCATAAAGGGTAATTGATTTTTTTATTGTCTACAATTAATTGTAAGTATTTGATGTAATTAAAATATAAGAAGTAATTTAATTTCCTCTAAATTTAAATTCCTTTGACAGCTGCCACACATTGGATTTGGACTTGTGTGTGTGTGCGTGGGTGTTTTTTAATTGGTCTTATGGGGGAGGTGATCTTGCACAGAGATCAGGTTAATGAGGATGTTAATATAGATGTAATGTACATTCCCAATGGAAACAATGTCCCGGTGTCCTGGACAAGGATATTAAGTCATTGTGGGATCGTGGATGAGTCAATTAGGACCATTTTAAAACTGCTTACATAATAAAACATTCTCTAACTTGTCAATCATTTCAGTATCATTTGCTTACAATGACCTTTCTGTAAAGATTTTTTTTTTGGTTGTAGTCAACTAAACTTAATTTACTGTGTTAATACAATTGATTTCAATCACTTTTATAAAAGTTATTTCAACTTTTGGGATTCCGTATAACAAAAAAAAACATGCACAAAAGAAACTTAAAAAGATGAGTTGAGATTTTTTTACAATGTACTTTAATGTGTTCGTTCACATATTTACATCTTTAACTATGAAACAATTTATAATATTTTATAATACAAATCGCCCCATTAAAGTCTTATATTTAAAGTAAACGTGCAAAGTAAAGACAAAAATGGGACGATTTTGGCAATGAAAGCATTACCAAGTGTGCACAAGCGCTGTTATCACAAGGATGAGAGATTTAATAGCATGTCCTTGTTTGTGTAGATGCATCTGGAAGAATTAGCAGGGTTTAAGGGTAAAGACCACAACAGTACTCATGTTGGTATATTACAGTATGCTTTTGAAACAGAAAGCAACAATCAATTAGGCCTATCAGTTCACAACGAATGAGCAAGAAAATATGCGGCAGCATAGCCATGTACAACGCCTCTTTGTGCTCCGAGCACTGCGGTCTTATTGTTGGATTTTTTTGGCCATTCAAATTACACTGTGTAAGGAAATGTGCCCTGTAACTGATAGTGAGTTAGCACTCCTTGCTCCTAATCAGCCCCCAGCTCACCTCTTCCTACCAGGATATAATCCTGAGCCGGCCACCCCCCGAATCCCCTTTATAAAACCTAATTAAATCATGCTAATGCCCGTATTCCCTGGATATGAACAGCTCGGCACATTTGAAACCTGCCAATTATGGGGTTAATTAGACCCTTGGTAATAAAGTTTCCCATCTTCCCTGTACATATGAAATGAAGCTACCTGATTCGGAGAGGGAGAAATAGAGAGAGGGAGAGAGGGAGAGAGAGATCATGGACATTATATGGTCTAATTTCAGAGTCCAAAGACAAAAATTGCAACACTGAAGTGTTCGGGAAGTAAAGCGAATACAAACAGAAACACAAAACCTCCCTGATTGGAAATCATGGGTTCAGGCCTCAATGATTGCTGCATCAAAGCATTTCTGATACTATGTTATTATTCTTTTTATTGTAACTAAGCACATATTATGACAGATGTCTGTCCAACCGATGTGAAACATTTCATGATTTTTAGCATTGTCCTCTTTCCTCATATAGTGCTTTTTTAAGTGATTGCACCACACACTGATGACAAGTACTGTCCTTTGCTTCATACACACACAACTTTGTTTTGATACATAGTGGGGACTTTCCATAGACGTAATGGCTAAAATTGTACATACCCTGTACAAAAACGTTAATTTTACAAAATTGTTCTGTTTTATCTGACAGAATTTTCATGCATTTTCGAAATTCTGTAAAAAAAATGTACAAAAGTTGGATGTAAAATACATGCGCACGCACGCACGCACGCACGCACGCACACACACACACACACACACGCACACACACACAATGTGTTTGTTTAATTGACATTTGTACTTTTATACTGTACAAACTGTTTTCTAACCCTCACAGAAACTGTCTCTTTTTGCATTTTAAAAATTGGCCTATACACTTCAGTAAAATGTATCCACAAGATTCCGGAGGGCGCTGTAAAAATTAAAGTGTGTAAAACTTCCGGTGAAGCGGTGGAAGTGATTCGTATTTTAAATTGTAATACTGTTGGTTTCATGTGGTAATCTATAAAAAAAAGAATGACAAAAAAACAAAAAAGTGATGAGTAACACCTGCTGTTCGCAGCTGCACTTACAACCATGCAAAGTTTATTTTGCGTCTTAAAAAAGAGCGCTTCACACACAGATCTAAAGTTAAGGAGACGGACTGCTCCCGTGAGGGACTGTACAATTTTTAAAAGACAAACTTTAAAATGTGGACCGCTTATCTCAAGCAAATAAATAACAAACATTAAACATCTCTTAGACTGAATGTGCTCAAAAAGAGTTTACAGTTTTAAAAGGGAGTTCAAATAGATTTCATGTGATCGTCAATACACGGTGGTCTTCAATAAAAACGCGAGACAGTAAACTGGATTTACAAGGATTCTTTACTGTATTTTACTGACGTGTTGTCAAAATCTGTTGGAAAATATCACATCTTGTGATGTGGACTTGGACTACATTTCTCATCTGATATGCTTGGTGTACAGTAGGTATTTCTTCCACATATCGTCTTTTTAAGAAAACGAAGAGAGAGTGTTTAAAAATGTAAAAAGGCAGCTTTACCACATGATCTTTACTATAATGTTTATCAGATTAATGGCCAGCTGACGATACAGCAGCATTATGATATGTGCATGCGGCTTTTAAATACAAAAAAATATGATTTACCACATCTTTAAATAACACACAATCGACATCATGTAAAGATATTGAAAACCCTGCATGATTTTCAAATTGCTCATTGGTTTACGGTCACAACAACTGAATCAATAAAGTTGCTAAATATCCGTCGTCAAGTATTAAAAACATCATCCCATTGCTCTATAAAGTAGTGGACAGAATGCTGATGTAGTTTATAAGTGCTGTCAGTGTGTAAGTTCACATTCTGCTATAAACGAATGACTTGTTGAAATACGGCAGAAACACGTTTGCTTACATTAAACCGGAAGTTTTTCCCATCTTTCGAGCAAAGCGTAATGGGGCGTAGGAAACTTGTGAATAAGCTGTTTTCCTCATGGAGACCAAAAAAAGTTGCACATGGTCAAAAATGTGTCATTAGAACATAAGAAGTGTCATTGACAATAAATGGCCAATGCAAACACTTGCAATAGACATTTCAGTCCAATCCACCCATGAGTTTTCAACTTCTCTTTGCAAACATGCAAAGTTGGTAGTTTATATACAGGCTCAGAAATTATGACAAATTTCACTTGCTGTTCTTGAAAGAAGAGCTCAATACCAAGACTCATCTTGATCTTTAAGTTAACCCCCTGGCTAAATTGGATAAAATGACATAAATTAGAATCGTTGAGAAGCTGGGGTCGTAGAGGTCAGTGGCTGCTTAATGTGATAGTCAGGACAGAATGATCATGTCCTACAAAACCTAAAAAAAATGTGATATCAAAAACGCATTTTGAATGTATGTTAATTATACTGTAAAACTGTGAGGTCTGTCACCTTTTTAAAGACTATATCTCAACCAATAATTTATTAATTTAGCTTAAAACAGTTGCAATTCACAAATATGTAAGTACATTATTTGTCTAATAGAATGTTAAAAAGGACTGGTAGGATTACCCAGTTCTATTCACACAAAGTGACAGAAAGAAAGAAAAGCTGTTGATGTACAGATGTCACAAACTACATAAAATAAAAAAGTTAATGGTAAAGGAGAGAGAACTTCATATAAAGGGGTCATATATAACGAATATTATCATTTGTTTTAGATGTAATGCAATGTGTATATATGATTTAAGGTTCAAAAACACTGTATTTTCCACATACCGTGCATGTTTGTATCTCCTCTTTGCCCCGACAAAGCTCATCGCTCTGAAAAGCGAGGTGTGCTATGATTGGCCAGTTAACCAGTGCGTTGTGATTGGTCAAATACTGCAAGAGTGTGGCGAAAATGTAACGCCTCTTACCATATTTGGAACATCAGGTTCCAGAGCAATTGTACTGACTTTTAGATAGAATGCATCTTTTGTTCCGACACTTTAATTTTTGCAATTTTACGTGTTTAATACATGCATGGGCAACTTATAACACACCAAAGACACAGAAAAACACGTATTCACACTCAAAAAAATGATTCTTTGATGCTGTTCAACTTGCATGACAAATCACTTTCCTTTAAGACGATTGTATAGGTTTCTAGCTCAAACAAAAGAAGTTCTTTGGTTGAACATGATTAAATCATGGACAGTGGTTCCACATGTTTGAGTAATGTTTTCTTAACATGAAATTAACATATAGAGATAACATGAATGAATCAAGTAAACTCAACATGAAATTAACATCGAGAGAGAACATGAGTGAAACATGTAAACTCAACATGAAATTAACATGTAGAGAGAACATGATTGAATCAAGTAAACCCAACAAGATACTCTTCTGCACAACTCCTAAAACAGACGTCACAAAAACTCTTTAAAATGCCAACACAACAGAATACTCAACTCTAATACCCTGATAGCAAGCAACCATTAAATCAATGTTGAAAATTATTGATTTGTCAATGCTAATGGCATTGAATCAAAATAACTTTTGCACCCGCAATTCATGTTGAAAAAATGAAATTTCATCAAACCATTGTTGTGATCAGTGTTTGCTTTAGTTGGGACCTTGATTCTTGACATTGTTAAGTCAGCTCCTCCATTTCTCCTGTTCTCTTTCAATGCTTGTGAATGTGTTAAATGAAAGCACAGGTAAAGCATAAAGAAAGTAAACCGTCACAACAGTTATAGTTGTTTGCCTTTTTTTTGTGTGTGTTATAAAAAAAGAAGCAGCATTAAATTTATAGTAATATTGATGATTGATTGATATGTTCTGGTCACAAATGCAAAATAAACAAAGTTTTATCGACACGTTTAAACATCAACACTCATCATACAAACCTCAACAATGGTGACAATCATCAAACTAATTCAGATAAACAGATCAACTGCAATGCATGCTGGGAGTCATGAATGAGTTTTGAACTATGATGTTACCCAGCATGCATTGCAGCATGAAGCTTTCTTTTGTTGATTGTCACCATTGTCAAGTTTCATACACCGATTCTCCGTGTCTAATTGATTCAGCTATATATTTCTCCTCTGGAACATCACATAACGTTAACAATACAATCTCATGAACAACATATCAACCCCAGTAACTTCTCAATGACTACACTGGATCCTGCTGGACCCTCGTTGTCTTTGCCGCAAGAAATATATAACAAGACGATTTCAATAGGCAAAGAAAATCAAACAATAAAAGACGAATCAAGAGCCCAGCTAAAGCAAACACTGATCACAATAACGGTGATTTGTTTTTACATGTTCATTTCATGTTGAGGTTACTTGATTCATTTATGTTCATGCTACATGTTGAGAAAACATGACTCAAACATGTGGAACCGCTGTCCATGATTTAATCATGTTAAACCAAAGAATCATTTTTTTGAGTGCACGCCATATGACCCCTTTAACAGGGACCGACACATTAGATCTATTTCTCAGACACCTGAAGATACTGTACGAGGGTCCGAGTCCTGTTGATGTAAGCTGATGGAATGTGATGTGTTTTTGGAGTTCTCCAGACAGAGAAAACCTTCTATCTAGAGCTCCCCTTTTTACTTAATGCCGCAAGAATATTAATTCTGACCAAATCAATTAGGTAGAGGGTTAATTAGGAATGATTTTACTCAAAGCAATTTCCTCTGGAAAACAGTTTATTATTGCGCATGCATCATTTCGTGAGGTCTTGCGTTCCCTGCTGACTCTGGCTAATTCTAATTAAGACTAATGAAAGTCTCATTTATGAGAAAGCCGGCGACAGGTATGCAAACATTCAGAGTGGCTAGGGCTCACATGATAACGACCTCAGTCTGTACCACTTGTTAATTTAAAACCTGCCTCCTTAGCAATTAGAGCTGCCCGAGACACCAGAACACTGTTTGCGTGTGTGTATGGATGACTGGATAGAGCTTGAGATCTTTATTCTGTTTCCCCAGTCACACACACATACAAAACCCTAATGATCCGACGGACAAACAGATGACATGTGAATTTTGACCTCTCTCTCTCTCTTTCTCTCCAAGAAAGGTCTCTATTGCATAATCTTGGCTCATGTAGATAAGCACAACTCTTTGTGCATTATAAAAATAAATCACAATGAAAAATGTGTTGTGTGTATTTATGCAGGGTGTCGCTTTAACGTCATGTAATTGTGCTGAATGTGTTTTTTTGTTATTTTATTAATGGCTCCTCGAATCACAAACACACCTCTATCCGGTTCTTTTGGCGTCTGCATAGCCCCATTCTCTCCTGCACTTAAGTTACATAATTTCAGCCATTATGGTTAAAAGTCACTAATAATAGTAATAATGATAATGTGCGTCGTGACACGCATATAGTAAAAGACCACTCACATTACTGGCGCTGGGTTTGACAACTCTTTTCTCAAGTAACAGGGTGTTACTTTACCACCTCGAGCTTTCGAATGCTAATGTATGACGGAGGACATACACGCATGTATATGAGTCTGGGTCAAAGTCGGATGCAGTAGTCGTATGTTTAAGTTTAAGTAGTATGTTTAAGTTTCAAAACCAATTAAAATTCAAAAATTGTATACAATCTACAAAAGAGTCCAAGTAGTTACTTTTTTGTACTTTTTTGTACCTTTAGGGGTATACAGAACATACTGTTGTACCTTTTTTGGGTACATTATTGTACCCTAAGGATCTATTGTGTACCTCCAAAGGTACAGTTACTTATTTTGTACCCCTTATATTTAACTGGTACACAATTGGTCCTTAAGGTACACAACCTTACATATTTTATGTGTTGTATACACGTAAAGGTGTACAAAAAGAACCTTTAAGGGTACCACCCCAGCGACAAAAAGGTACCTTTTTTGCCAGTAATAACTTTATTAGTAATAAAAATGTTTTAAGGTTAAAAAAAGTTCAACCATCCATCTGCTTTAAAATCTTGATTATTCATCTGATAATTTTGCTATTTTAGTTTGAAGCATCCATATTGAGCTTTTGTAGTAAAACAGTAAAATTCTGTTACATAACATTCCCAACTAGTCCTAACGTTTTAAAAATGTGTTACAAAAGGTTCTTCACAGAAGAACCATTTACTCAAAGATTTCCTTCTTACTTTTTATAATCTCTTATGAAGAACGTTTATCCACTACAGAGAACTTTTTGTAAACAGAAAGGTTCTTCGGATCTTAAAGGTTCTTATTGTTGGCATTCAGCCAAAAACAATTCTTCTATATCATCGTACAGCACCCCCTTTTTTAAAGAGATCATGTGACCCAGTCTGTGAAAACCCAACCAAAGAATTTTTTTGTGATTGACTGTTTACTACATTAAATCATCCAAGACAATGTAAAGAACCCTGAAAATATAAACTTGACATCTTTAATATTGACTGTATGCCAAAAGATTTGAAATCAATGTGTATTCCTTCCTTTTATTCTGGCATTTCTGTTATTTAAGTGAGAATGTTAGTACTGTATACTGATGAAATCTATCATGTATCCCATAATTTACAGCAATAAACTAAAATTTATTATTTTTGTCATTTATATGGCTATGACTATTTCAATTACATTATTGACTTTACTCTGGATTTCACACGTCACATATATTAAATAATAAATAGATAAATATCAGCATGGATGATATTTTATGGATTGTTATAGACCCCAATATACAGTAAGTTGCTCATTATATTATTTATTGAATGCTTGTTCTCCCCCCTTTCCACTTTATTTTGAAAGGTTTGTCAATGGCTCTGCACTATTGCTCAGAGACCCCAAGTGAATTTGTTTTAATACCAACAGAGCTGGCAATATAAAGGCCCTAACATTGTGCGTACTGACCCTGTAAGCTCCCCAAACATCTCTTTTCATGGTTTTAAACTAGACAGCAATAAATATCTACACATTTCTAATCAGCCTGTAAATATTTTCACAATATCGCCAATGTTACAACCACTGTCACGTTCCAGGCGTTCCTTGTGAGATCTTTCTAATCTTGTGGGGGTTTCATTATACCCGTCCTAATCCTCTCACACTCCTGCCACAACACAGGGCACCAGGTCACATGTCAGCCAGATTTGTACCAGATTATTCCACACAATTAATGGCTGTTCAGGCTTGAGGGGTCGGCGAATGTACCAACCCCACAAAGCTCCGGCAAACACTGGAAATTAGCAGCAGAGGACTTTAACGCTGTCACTCATATCTCCAGGTGACCTTTAGTGAGGCTTCGTTTCTTCTCCTCTATTTGAGGGAACTGGAGGAAAACGTCTAATTGGTTTTTCATCCCTTTTTTAAAGTTGGAAAGTGCTGTCGGTGGGTCAGTCAGCATCACAGTCAGAAGACAACAGACAGGACAAAGTGTTGACACTGGTCACAACATATCATCTGTGCTATAATTACTAACCGGTAGTACAGCTCCGGAGAAGTTAAGAGACCACTCCAGTTCTAATCGGCATTTCTACATGTATTCAAGCCATTTCAGTTCAGTGTCTGTTGAATTCGAACAAAAGTTAACCTCAGAAGTAACAAAGCAATGTGAAAGACCTAGAGAATGCAAACATCCATGAAAGTTATGAAAAAACAGGCTTATTCCATCATATATATTCATGTTTATAAAATGTATGTAAAAACTTTACAATCTCAAAAATAAAGGTGTCTGAATGGTTCCACAAAGAACCTTTAAAAGGAACCTTGGGTATAGAGAGATGTATGGCTTAATATATTAACAATGGCATTGACTTTATAAATGTGAAATAAAAAAACAGCGTAACTGTCACAGTATTCGTAAACTTTGAAAAACAAAATTTACTCGGAGGCCGTCAAAATCTGTGATGTCAAATGGTTGCAACCTAAACCCGTTCTCTTAAAGGTGCAGTTTGTAACAATTTTGCAGTAAAATATCCAAAAACCACTAGGCCAGAGTTATATATTTTGTTCAGATGAGTACTTACAATATCTCAAATGTTTCCAACTACTTGTAAATCGTGAGAAAATCGCCATTCTAAACAGTGACACGGGGCTGTGCAGTCGCCTGTCAATGGCGTCATATCCACGTTACCCTTTGTTAACGCCTTTACTGACGTAGAAACAGCATGACAACAGTGTCGTGGATAAATGCGGAAGTAGTGTCTAGCATCTAGCAAGCCACTAACTTGTTTCGAGCAGTCACTTATTTATGGACCACAATTATTCGCAACATTTATAAAACTTTACCTCATCCGCAAAAATGATTTCTCGTTCCCGTCCGATTGATGGCCATCCCATCATTCCACGCTCCTTCACAGCGTCATCAAGCTACGGCATTGTTGTTGTTTTGATCGTGCACCCTCTAGCGGCGTTTTTTACAAACTAAAGCTTTAACGCTACAACGACGCACACACGTTTTCCATATATAACAGTAAAATATGAGACGTCAAACATAAGATCAGATATATAGACCCCTTTTGCGCCGACATCACGCTTGCGTCACGGCATTAGCTGGAGGCAAAATAAAGGTAAAACTGGAGGCGGCCAATACAAACCAGCACAGATTTGGCTACATAAGGAGTTTGGAAATATCATCTTGAATTGTTTAGTGCCACAATCGACAGAATACAGTCTCCAATTTGATATTTTAACACATACCTGCTGCCATTGCCAAACAAAAACACTGACAACAGCAGTAGTTAAACACAATAAAATGAGCGGAATGAACAGAAACGATCATCAAAAATGCTAGCGTTTCACTTCATAACACTTAAGATTAAAAAACTATTGTCTTTTGTTGGTGTGGATTATGATTTTGTATGTGTCAAAAAATGTCTCACATATGCCCAAATCAGAAACTGGGGAACAAGGTTATTTTTCAAGTACACAGCAAAATCGCCAGTGTTAAAAAAGGTCAAATTAACACTCACAGTGTTTATATAATCCACGGATTATATATACACTGTGAGTGTTAATTTGACGATTTTACTGTGTAGCGTTAACTTTTGAACGCATAGGGTAACGTTACGCTGGCTAACTTTTTTAGTTATACAACAAGCAGTTAACTATCGGCCAGAAACTAAACATAAAGGAAACTGTTTGTCATCTCTTTTTCTTTAGTTATCACAAGTGCATTAGTATAAAGGGAGAGGGAACAGTGAGAAGGCTCATGTTATAATTTAAAAATGGATGAAAATACACCAAATAGCATCTTTATTTTCTTTCCTTATTCTTTTAGCATTCTTTTTATTAATTTTTTTATCATACAACACCTTATATTTACTGAAGAACTGATTAGTGTGTCTTTGTGCAGTTTGGTTGCCTGTGTGTGCAACCATTTTATGTCATCGAAAAAGAACATGGTGGCCTCCTTAGGTTAAAATAAGTGTTACATTTAGGTTTTTTTAAAGAAATGAAAATATTTGATGCGTTTAGAACAACAAATGCTTGTAGTGTCAGGGCTATTACAACGTAAGCCATACATCTCTCTATACCCTGGGTTCCTTTTAACATCCAAAGAGCCTTTCTGTTTCATAAAAGGTTAACCTCCCCTCCCTTTCAAAGCCCGGTGGCTGACACAGAACTAAGATGCTTCTTTGCCTAAAGAGATAACAGATTTACGGAACTCGATGTAGAGCAGTTTGTCTATTTAGGGCTACTGTAGAAACAACATGACGAATTCCATGTAAGGGGACCCGTGGTGTATGTAGATTGAAATAACTCATTCTAAGGTAATACAAACATAACGCTTCATTATATGAGGTCTTCATACACCTCTGAAGACATAGTTATGTATATTACATTGCATATCTGTCAATAGAACCTCCAACGAATTACATATTGTACCTTTAAAACATTGCATCTTTTTTCATTATTTTGAGCTGTTTGACCCATTTCAATGTTCTGCCAATAAAAAACAGTATTTTTGTTTGAAATTTGGGAGAAATGTTGTCAGTATATTCATAGAATAAAACAAGAACTATCATTTTTTATGATCAACATGTACCTATAAATATAGTCAATTTGGAAAAACTTAAAATTATTTTGGTGGTCTTCATGGTTGTATTAGACATAAACCATTATAAGTTCAAAGTGACCAGACAAGAAAAAAAAATTTTTTACCCAGTATTCTAAAATGTTGATTTTATTTCTTGAGAAAATAAGTTTTCTAGCAGAATTTTAAAAAAGCGCATTTGCATTTAAGTGGATGGTAACCATGACCATCCTTGGTTCTCATCCACGTTAACTGTATAAAAACAGCAACTTGGACACTCTTCTGAATATTTTATTTCTCACAATGACAGAATTTTAATTTTTGGTAAATCACAGTATCCCTTTAAAGGGATAGTTCACCCAAAAATGAAAATTCTGTCATCATTTACTCACCTTCGAGTCGTTCCAAATCTGTATAAATTTAAAGATATCTGGAAGAATGTTTATAACCAAACAGATCTTGCCCCCATCAGAACAAAGAAATGTATACAGATTTGGAACAACTCGAAGGCGAGTAAATGATGACCGAATTTTCATGTGGCTCAGTGGTTAGAGCATGGCGCTAGCAATGCCAAGGTCATAGGTTCGATCCCAGGGGATTGCACGTAGTCAGAATCAAAATGTATAGAACAATGCAATGTAAGTCGCTTTGGATAAAAGCATCTGCCAAATGCATAAATGTAAATGATGACAGAATTTTCATTTTTGGGTGAAGTATCCCTTTAAGCTCAGGAAAACAGGACATTGAAAGTGTGAAATAGTGTATAAGTTCAAGACTGATATTTGCGCATAAGAAGTATACAGTATCAGTTCACTGGAGTGAGATCCCTGTGTGTGTGTGTGTGTGTGTGTGTGTGCCTCATATCTGTGTCAGTGCTGTAATCTCCAGCAGTGTGGGGGTGTTGGAGACAGGGGGTGTGTCTGGCTATTGGGATTGTTGACAATTGACCTTTAGTGCAGTCAGTGTGCTTTCAGCTGCATACTGAGAAACGGCATGACGGCACAGTGACTCTGCTCAGGATGCCAAAGCCTCTGTGTGGATCTGCTGAATGCATATCGCTGCTGTCCTTCTAAAACCTTGTATCTCCATATTACGTGATTTTTATTTTTTGCCATAAATATTTTTAGTCACCCTTTATGTTTGTCACTGGGTTTAGCAAATATCTAACCAATAAAAAGTATTCAAAAGTGCTTGTCAACTTTGAAAACACAGTATGTAATCATTTTAAAAGTAGTGTTTTTTCCATTTCCTTTTAATTTGGACAGGTTTCAGAAGGACAGCGACGATATGAGGTGATCTATTTAATTCTTTAATGAGGAAAAAAACAATTTTAAACAAGTAAATCCATATGTAAGGATAGTTCAGCAATTATAATGGCAATCATCTCATCGTGTACTATACTGTATCAATCTTATCAGTTTTGTGCATTTCCATTTTTGCTAAATATAAATGTTTCAAAAAGTATTTTTGAAAAAAAGTGTTTAAAACAATGAACATTCACGTGAGAGGAAGATTTCAGGATGAAGATGAAGACTATGGGATGAATTTCATCTCAAAATGATTAACAAAAGCATACACAGTCATCCGTGAACGTGATACAAGCTACACTTGTATTTTACTATTCACAAACAAATGCCTTATGATTTGAATCTGTGAAATTTAGATTTTAATAAACATGAGGCGATTTGTACAAATAGAGACAGATTTGTGAATACAATGTTTAATTTTGTGTTCATGTATAATCATTTTGCGCATACCAATGAGAAGTTGTGCATTTGTGTATCCTGCAACGCGCGTCCATTCATCCTGTTCTCTACACTTGTATTTTGAGACGTTCTTTTCGCGGTTTTCAGCATTACACAACCATGTACAAACAACTATCAATGAATAAACCGACTTTCTGAAATAAGTTCAGAAAGTAAACGCATGTTCATAGTGATGTCACAAACATGCTAATTAGCACGTAACATCACCTTGCACCATAGTGACGGGTAAAAATAGATTATGACGAATTTTTTTACGAGCCTGTCCGTCAAAATGACGGACTATGAAAAAGTCTTGCAACCTCTGCCGTCAACCTCTGCATCGCTCCATGAGACTGCCATCTAGTGGTAGGCTGTAGTTTATGCACGGTTGTGCGAGGATCTGAAGTTGTGTGTGTGTGGATTGTCCAATGCAAAACCGCGAAAACAAAGTCTCAAAATCCAAATGAACCGAACAGGATGAATGAACGCGCGTCGCAGGATCCACAAATGCGCATCTTGTTATTGACGTGCACAAATTATGATATATTCATACGAAAGATAACATCTGCATTCACAAATATATCTCTGTTTGTACAAATCTGTGCAGATTCATTTAATNATCATACCAATAATTTGCAATCTTAACAAGAATGTCAAAATCATGTAACAAGAAAGTCTGTGTTTATTAGACATCTTAATATCAAGTCGTCTTGTGCTTTCAGAATCGACGAATCTGCTGAGGTCGTTCATGCACCTCTTTGGCAGAGGACCTGTAACCGGAACTTGGTCACCACCTTAGCACCCCCTGACTCGCACAGATTTTGAAGAATCTTTGTCATTTATCTCTCCGTCAATCTGTAATAAATCATCAATAAGTGCATCTAATCTGAATGACACATAGTCATTTGATGCATGGTTATCGACTTCATTGGCTAAATGCTGTAACTCTCTAGCTAATTGTGCGCACGCCATAAACGTTATACACGAAGCAAACGATCAGTGAGTGACGTGACGTTAGTCCAAAACAAGTCAAGAGTAATCGATCAAACGCTTCAATCTACGCTGAACCAATAGTAGGCAAGACCAACCCATCTAATTATCATACAAGACACAGAAAAGTAAGAATAAATACAAGAATAAATAAATAAAAGTGGAAATAAATACATGCGATAATAAATAAATATAAAAATAAATAAACGTATAAATAAATAAATGTAAAAATAAAAGGAAATGATAAATAAAATAATCTAAAAATAAAAAATAATAATAATTAAAAATAATTAAAAATGGACACAAAAAATAATAAATCAATTTAAAAAATGAAAAGAAAAGTTAAAGCTAAGATCAATAATAGCTAAAACGAATTATTTTGTTTTATCAAACCATTCATTCCTGTATTTATTTTCATATTATTACATTTATTCGTTTATATATTTATTTATTTATACATTCATTTATTTATAATTTTTGCAGGTTTAGTCCTCCATACTCGTCACGCTTATCGCATTTCATGCATTACACTAAGACTCCGCCCATTAACGTAGCGGCAATCTCAAAAAGTACAGTATTGCGTTTTTTCGTTACTAGTCCTAGAAATTGTGACTGATTGTCACGAAAATCGGCTGAGATGATCTTTGGACTGAGCCGCATAGACGTGATGCTCCAGAACTGAGATTTTTGCTCTTGCTCAAAAGTTATGACGCCGCAAACTTTTCAAAGTTGACCTAAAAATGGACCTTAGGCTGTATCTCAAACATTTATCGATCTATCGGTACGAAATTTGCTATGCTTCATCGACACCTCGGATTGGGGGTCCAAAAAATGGGGAACAGCGCCACCTATGGGTCGCGAGATTTGAAAAATGGCTATTTTTGCTCGTAACTTTTGAAATGTTTGTCAGAAAACCGAGATGTCGGTGTCTACGGATTCCTCATATCATGCCGGATAGTACGATTACGATTCTGGGTCGCTGGTTCGAGCCTCGTGTTGCGCATTTATACATTTCAATTTGCAAGTATGTGCACAAATAGTGCAAGTGTGTAAACAAACGAAATGTAATGTCATTTTAGTAATGAAAAAAATAAAGTGCGATGTATGTCGTGCAACTTAAAGCAGTTTATAATACGTGTAAATATATACAAACAGAAACAAGGTAAGTACAAAATGACATTCTTTCTTTCATTGTCCCCTGTACACTGTATTTCTGTTACTTTTGCTCTACTGTCTCATTTCGTCGCGTCAGGGATGGCAGGCAGAGTGCGGCATGTCAACTGAGTTGCTCATCAAATAACACACACGCCTCGGAAATGCAATGTCGCAGGTTCGAATCACAAGAGACACGCGTGGTGCTTGTATATATGAAGTGTTCATTGTGATTACGGTCTCGGCTGTTGTTTAAACATATCCGTTTTTCACGTACATATTGTTCTTGTGGCTGTGCGCTCTCATAGCTGCAACTTTGGTTATTGTTACATATCGCTACTTACACCTCTATCAGCTTTGCTCAGCAGTCCGGTTGTGGGATCACCAGCATGGAGTCTTTGCATGCTGTGGCCGTATTCCATACTTTTATGTAAATTGTGCGGTTTTACTTTGTCGTCACCTATTCTTTTCGACCTGTGTGGGCATGCTATGGGTACGCTGGGGGTAGTGTGGTCATACTGGGGGAAGTGTGGGCTGGGTTTGGGCGTGCTGTGGGTACATAGGGGGACGTGTGTGGGCATGTGGGGGAAGTGTGGGCATAATGGGGGAAGTGTGGCCTGGGTGTGGGGGCGTGCTGTGAGTACACTGGGAGAAGTGTGGGCATGCTGTGTGCACACTGGCGGAAGTGTGGGTACACTGGGGGAAGTGTGGGCTGTGTGTGGGCATGTGGGGAAAGTGTGGGCTGGGTGTGGTGGGTATGCTGGGCAAAGTGTGGGCCTGGCCCCGGTGGTGCTGCTTGCAGCTCTTGTTAACATTATTATTATTATTATCATAAAATGCACAAATAATGTTTCCTTTCCATTAAAAGTATCTTAAGTTATCATGAATAATTGTTTTGTTTTTAAGGAATAGTTCTTTTAAATAATTATATATTTTTGCTGAACTAAACAAAGGATATTTTGAAAAACTTTGTTAACCAAACAACACTAGCCCCCAGTGACTTCCATTGAAAGGACACAAAACCAAAGACACATTTCTCAAAATATCTTCTTTGTGTTTGCAAGAAAGTCATGCAAGTTGTGAACAATTTGAGGGTGAATAAATAATGACAGAAATGTAATTTTTGGTTGAACTTTCCCTATACTCGTTTTAGGTCAAATCTTTCTAAATATACCCACGAATCCAGATCATAACATACTGTACAATCCATGATAAAACAATATATATCATATTTAATATAAAGAGAAAAACTTAAAATAAGCTTAAATTAACTTTTGGAATATTTGAAACATCTAAAATTGTTGTTTTTGTTTATTTTGATAGGCCTACCAGCTGTTAAATACCCCTGCTTGGTGTCTGGTGTCTTCTGTTTTATTGACACTGCAATGTGACTGCGGAGGTGCCCTGTTACTGGCAGCAACTGGAGGATTCCCTCTGTCGGCATGCCAGTGAGGTGATGCACCGCACAACAATGAAACAAAGCTTTGTGGGATGCGGAAGAATTTGCAGTTTTTTCAAGATTTTGCTAGAACTGTCTTTGTGCTGCCCTGATATCAATGCAGGATCTCTGTGTTGTTTTTGTTGTGGTGTGAATGGACATGTGTCCCAGTTGATTTGAGGATGATGAGTCAGACCCACATACTGGACAGAGAGGAAGACAGAGAGATGTTTACTCCATTACAATGATACAGTTTCATATTTGGAAGTGAAATATTGAATATTACCACCAAAAATATAATGCATAAACATGTGTAAAATTAAACACATTTCATAATTGTAAACATTTAATAGCATAAGAAAAAGTTAATTAAATGAAACTTCAACCGAAGATAAAAATCCTTCACCTCCACTTTGTTCCAAACCAGTATCAAGGTTTTTCCTCAACCACCAGTTTTAATGTCAACCAAGACTTGGTTTCTTCAGTAAAGCACAAAAAGAAGTGTTTGAAGAATTACTCTATCAAACAATCAAAGCAGACGGTGACCTGGGGGCACAAAAAAGACAAAGAGACATCATAAAAGTATTCCGTATGACTTCTACCTTCTTTATTCTGTGGGTCAGGTGTCCAGAAACAGAGAACTGAGTGAAAGCACATAGTACTCAACTGGTCATGTGATCTCAACATGTCCTTCCCCATGAGATGACCTGCTCCATGTCAGTCTTATATGGGATGAATTTCATCTCAAAATGATTAACAAATGCATGCACAGTCATCCGTGAACGTGATACAAGTTACACTTGTATTTTACTATTCACAAACAAATGCCTTATGATTTGAATCTGTGAAATTTAGATTTTAATAAACATGAGGCCAAATGCCTTATGATTTGAATCTGTGAAATTTAGATTTTAATAAACATGAGGCGATTTGTACAAATAGAGACAGATTTGTGAATACAATGTTTAATTTTGTGTTCATGTATAATCATTTTGCGCATACCAATGAGAAGTTGTGCATTTGTGTATCCTGCAACGCGCGTCCATTCATCCTGTTCTCTACACTTGTATTTTGAGACGTTCTTTTCGCGGTTTTCAGCATTACACAACCATGTACAAACAACTATCAATGAATAAACCGACTTTCTGAAATAAGTTCAGAAAGTAAACGCATGTTCATAGTGATGTCACAAACATGCTAATTAGCACGTAACATCACCTTGCACCATAGTGACGGGTAAAAATAGATTATGACGAATTTTTTTACGAGCCTGTCCGTCAAAATGACGGACTATGAAAAAGTCTTGCAACCTCTGCCGTCAACCTCTGCATCGCTCCATGAGACTGCCATCTAGTGGTAGGCTGTAGTTTATGCACGGTTGTGCGAGGATCTGAAGTTGTGTGTGTGTGGATTGTCCAATGCAAAACCGCGAAAACAAAGTCTCAAAATCCAAATGAACCGAACAGGATGAATGAACGCGCGTCGCAGGATCCACAAATGCGCATCTTGTTATTGACGTGCACAAATTATGATATATTCATACGAAAGATAACATCTGCATTCACAAATATATCTCTGTTTGTACAAATCTGTGCAGATTCATTTAATTCTGAATTTTGCGGACACGAAATGAAAGACATTTGTTTGAGGGTCATAACGCATATATAGGAGTCGGTTTATTCATTGATAGTTGTTTGTACATGGTTGTGTAATGCTGAAAACCGCGAAAAGAACGTCTCAAAATCCAAATGTACAGAACAGGATGAATGGACGCGCGTTGCAGGATACACAAATGCACAACTTCTCATTGGTATTCGGAAAATGATTATACATGAACACAAAATTAAACATTGTATTCACAAATCTGTCTCTATTTGTACAAATCGCCTCATGTTTATTAAAATCTAAATTTCANAAAATGATTATACATGAACACAAAATTAAACATTGTATTCACAAATCTGTCTCTATTTGTACAAATCGCCTCATGTTTATTAAAATCTAAATTTCACAGATTCAAATCATAAGGCATTTGTTTGTGAATAGTAAAATACAAGTGTAACTTGTATCACGTTCACGGATGACTGTGCATGCATTTGTTAATCATTTTGAGATGAAATTCATCCCATAAAAGACTGACATGGAGCAGGTCATCTCATGGGGAAGGACATGTTGAGATCACATGACCAGTTGAGTACTATGTGCTTTCACTCAGTTCTCTGTTTCTGGACACCTGACCCACAGAATAAAGAAGGTAGAAGTCATACGGAATACTTTTATGATGTCTCTTTGTCTTTTTTGTGCCCCCAGGTCACCGTCTGCTTTGATTGTTTGATAGAGTAATTCTTCAAACACTTCTTTTTGTGCTTTACTGAAGAAACCAAGTCTTGGTTGACATTAAAACTGGTGGTTGAGGAAAAACCTTGATACTGGTTTGGAACAAAGTGGAGGTGAAGGATTTTTATCTTCGGTTGAAGTTTCATTTAATTAACTTTTTCTTATGCTATTAAATGTTTACAATTATGAAATGTGTTTAATTTTACACATGTTTATGCATTATATTTTTGGTGGTAATATTCAATATTTCACTTCCAAATATGAAACTGTATCATTGTAATGGAGTAAACATCTCTCTGTCTTCCTCTCTGTCCAGTATGTGGGTCTGACTCATCATCCTCAAATCAACTGGGACACATGTCCATTCACACCACAACAAAAACAACACAGAGATCCTGCATTGATATCAGGGCAGCACAAAGACAGTTCTAGCAAAATCTTGAAAAAACTGCAAATTCTTCCGCATCCCACAAAGCTTTGTTTCATTGTTGTGCGGTGCATCACCTCACTGGCATGCCGACAGAGGGAATCCTCCAGTTGCTGCCAGTAACAGGGCACCTCCGCAGTCACATTGCAGTGTCAATAAAACAGAAGACACCAGACACCAAGCAGGGGTATTTAACAGCTGGTAGGCCTATCAAAATAAACAAAAACAACAATTTTAGATGTTTCAAATATTCCAAAAGTTAATTTAAGCTTATTTTAAGTTTTTCTCTTTATATTAAATATGATATATATTGTTTTATCATGGATTGTACAGTATGTTATGATCTGGATTCGTGGGTATATTTAGAAAGATTTGACCTAAAACGAGTATAGGGAAAGTTCAACCAAAAATTACATTTCTGTCATTATTTATTCACCCTCAAATTGTTCACAACCTGCATGACTTTCTTGCAAACACAAAGAAGATATTTTGAGAAATGTGTCTTTGGTTTTGTGTCCTTTCAATGGAAGTCACTGGGGGCTAGTGTTGTTTGGTTAACAAAGTTTTTCAAAATATCCTTTGTTTAGTTCAGCAAAAATATATAATTATTTAAAAGAACTATTCCTTAAAAACAAAACAATTATTCATGATAACTTAAGATACTTTTAATGGAAAGGAAACATTATTTGTGCATTTTATGATAATAATAATAATAATGTTAACAAGAGCTGCAAGCAGCACCACCGGGGCCAGGCCCACACTTTGCCCAGCATACCCACCACACCCAGCCCACACTTTCCCCACATGCCCACACACAGCCCACACTTCCCCCAGTGTACCCACACTTCCGCCAGTGTGCACACAGCATGCCCACACTTCTCCCAGTGTACTCACAGCACGCCCCCACACCCAGGCCACACTTCCCCCATTATGCCCACACTTCCCCCACATGCCCACACACGTCCCCCTATGTACCCACAGCACGCCCAAACCCAGCCCACACTTCCCCCAGTATGACCACACTACCCCCAGCGTACCCATAGCATGCCCACACAGGTCGAAAAGAATAGGTGACGACAAAGTAAAACCGCACAATTTACATAAAAGTATGGAATACGGCCACAGCATGCAAAGACTCCATGCAGGTGATCCCACAACCGGACTGCTGAGCAAAGCTGATAGAGGTGTAAGTAGCGATATGTAACAATAACCAAAGTTGCAGCTATGAGAGCGCACAGCCACAAGAACAATATGTACGTGAAAAACGGATATGTTTAAACAACAGCCGAGACCGTAATCACAATGAACACTTCATATATACAAGCACCACGCGTGTCTCTTGAGATTCGAACCTGCGACATTGCATTTCCGAGGCGTGTGTGTTATTTGATGAGCAACTCAGTTGACATGCCGCACTCTGCCTGCCATCCCTGACGCGACGAAATGAGACAGTAGAGCAAAAGTAACAGAAATACAGTGTACAGGGGACAATGAAAGAAAGAATGTCATTTTGTACTTACCTTGTTTCTGTTTGTATATATTTACACGTATTATAAACTGCTTTAAGTTGCACGACATACATCGCACTTTTTTTTTCATTACTAAAATGACATTACATTTCGTTTGTTTACACACTTGCACTATTTGTGCACATACTTGCAAATTGAAATGTATAAATGCGCAACACGAGGCTCGAACCAGCGACCCAGAATCGTAATCGTACAATCCGGCATGAAATGAGGAATCCGTAGACACCGACATCTCGGTTTTCTGACAAACATTTCAAAAGTTACGAGCAAAAATAGCCATTTTTCAAATCTCGCGACCCATAGGTGGCGCTGTTCCCCATTTTTTGGACCCCCAATCCGAGGTGTCGATGAAGCATAGCAAATTTCGTACCGATAGATCGATAAATGTTTGAGATACAGCCTAAGGTCCATTTTTAGGTCAACTTTGAAAAGTTTGCGGCGTCATAACTTTTGAGCAAGAGCAAAAATCTCAGTTCTGGAGCATCACGTCTATGCGGCTCAGTCCAAAGATCATCTCAGCCGATTTTCGTGACAATCAGTCACAATTTCTAGGACTAGTAACGAAAAAACGCAATACTGTACTTTTTGAGATTGCCGCTACGTTAATGGGCGGAGTCTTAGTGTAATGCATGAAATGCGATAAGCGTGACGAGTGCATTGCATGTGCCGAGTAGAATTTTGTACATCAATGGGTTCAAAAGTTACAGCCATTTGAAAAGTGCATTTTTGAACTGCTGGTGGCGCTATAGAGTGAGTGCTAGAGACCCCATACTTGGTCACATGACTAATGAGTACTACCTCTACGAGTGTGCCAATTTTCACCATTTTCCTACGGTTCATAGGGCAACCATAGACTACCATTGGTTAAGAATATAATAATACTGACAAGAACAATAGAGGCCATAGCCCCTTCGGGGCTTGGCCCCTAATAATAATAGTAGTAGAAATAATAATAGTAATAATAATTATTATTATAATTATTATGACTAAATAAAATTGTTTATTGTTAATAATAATACTATTATAACTATCATTATCATTAATCATAACAACAATAATGATCATTGTTATTATTACTAAATACTAATTATTATTATTATGCACTTTTTATTATTCTTATTCTGCAAATTATATATTTTTTATTGTTAAAATATTTTAATGTAACTTTATACTAATATTAATAATGATATCCTGAATAATATAGTTTGGTGTGGATGTAAATGGATATGCAAGTCCCAACTATAACCACCACAATCTATAACATCAATACATAAATAGAAAGTCATTTGAATATGGAACCACTGTTGACGTCTAACTGTTGCCCCAACCAGGACCTGTGTTTGAGTTAAATATGCATGCAAGATCATTATAGCGGATTTGTGGGGCTATTCCAACAGAAATTGAAATTAGATCAGGATTAGCCCCGCCCTGCTGATTTAATTGCATTTTGCTAGGTGCGGATCACACCAGAATGGACCACGCTCATCTCACACTGTGAACGAGTCAACAGCAACAGAGATTATTATTCACAGACGGGGTGTGATGTCCTCTGGCTGAAAGGCCCTGGTGTGAGTCTTAATCAGCAATACATTCATCACAGATCTGCCATCAAAGTGAGCCACTGTATACTGTGTGTGTGAGAGAGAGAGAGAGGTCATCACATGCTTCAAGTACAACAAATATTATGTAAGAAATATGATGTCACTGACTATTATAACAGTCACTCAGAAAACGGCCCACCCAAACAATGCGAAAGCAACCGGATACATTTAATTACAGAATTGTGTCTGTCAGATTGATTTACTGAACATTTTTACCATACAGTATGCATCTCATTCACTCCGGCTCAGGCTGAAATTACATCCAGTCAGGACCAACAATAAATGATTAGTTGAACTTCTATTTCTCTCATGCAAACGCGGACAGTCCAGCCCTCGCTTCTTATTTGGCATTGTTCAGTTCAGACAAACAATCTGACCCCCGAAGATCTATGACAAGCCTTGTGGTCGTCTTTTAGCATTTAAACAACAAATAGGTCATTACATGGTGAAAACGAACTAAAACAGATGGTTCCGAATTGCACAAAATACATATTTGTTTTAATTAAACTCAAATAAATGTTGTCATTGGTGATTCAATTTAAAACAAGTTTTTGTAAGAGAACATATATGATCATAAATAAACTAAATAAAAACATATACACAATTATGTTTACATCACAATACACAGTCACGTAAAAGCACTACGAGTGTGTTTCAGAGTGTGCGCTTCGACATGCAAAGATCTACAGTATGTCTCTATAGAAAGCAAGGCACATAAAGTACATTCCCTGTAACCCTTTACATTGCAAAAAGATGCATTTGACAATTTACATATTAATATCTCATATCATGATAAACAAATGACCAATTACCAGCCTAGGTTTTCGAAGAAAAGAAAACTGAAATGGAGTTTGACTGTTCATGAATTCGAAACAGGGATAACATGTTCGACATTTAAACAAGTGCTCTTACATTTCATTATAATCTGTAAAATCCTCCCGTTCGACTGAAGCTCGTGCATCTACAGTCTCAAAACACTGAACACATACCAGATTACAGAACTTTAAATATCTGATCTGTAGAAAATATTAAAATGATCAGTGATTTCAACATAATCTTGTCATTTGGAAACACTTGATTTAGAATAAAATCAGAAAATGTTAAATTACCTAGGAGTGAAACGACTGTTGTTCAGAACAGTAATAGTGAGTAAAAGTTTACAGTGTAAACCTGCGAAATATTTAGTGCATTTTTACCTAAGACAACACCAGGAGCCCTTGAATCTTCTCTCTGTTTACAGTACATCACATTCATAAAACAAACCCAAAACTCACTGGATTAAAAGCTCAGAGAGACATTAAAGAAACGATTCATGCTTACCAGCATGCATTAGCAATATTACAGATTAATACATAGAGTGTGATAAAAATATATACTCTTTAAGAATACATTCTTCTTTAAAGTTATTCATTTTGTCATTCGAAATACGTGTGCGTGAAGCATGCGAAAACAAAAGCTTTAAGATTTCCAAACATTTACATTGACTCATTTAGCAGACACTTATCCAAAGCGACTTACAAATGAGCGAGCACTTAACACATTACAAAAATGATTGTGAAATAATCAAAGGCAGCCAATTGCTTCGATGAGTTCATGGTTTAACAGGATGTGCTTGTGATCTGACCGGCGTAGGCACAGCGTACAGCGTTTTTGGTGTTAGTCAAAGTTGGTGGTTGGAGCCGTCCTCTGGTGAATGTTTCGGTTTGTAGTTAAGAATCAAACTCCGCCTCCGCTGCGATCAACCGAGACGGGTCCTCTCAGGTCCAGCCCCTCCTCCGCCGTCTTCATCAGGATAGCCAGACGGCTGTCGGAGATTTGCCCTCTCTGGACCGCAGTCATGAGCTGTAGAGAGCAAAACACATGCAGTCAAAGAGCTAACGGCAGCTTAGTGGTCAAAGCTCTGGGCTCGAAGGGTGAACGCCACCTTAACACCTTTTTGTGACCCACGCGATTCAGAGGTCAGATTCATGCTTTATATTACTGGTGCTCATTATTACGCCATTTCCGAGAAACACTGCAAGCCAGTCAGCTCATGACAAAACATGGAAGTACTGACAGACAACAAGCAGTTTTCATATTGAAGCTTTCACACTCTCTGAATATGGAATACTGGTGTATTAATATCTGTGCCGTTACAGGTTCTAAGGGTAAAGCTTCGTACCTGCAGGAACTCATCCAGTTCCACTTGTCCGTTTTTGTTGAGGTCCACCTCGCTGAGGATCTCGTGAAGAGCGTTCTCATCAATTTGAATGCCGAGTTTCTGAAAGAGCACAAATCAGCGATAGAATCGGTATCGGGGGTACATTAGAGCCAGAGTGATTGGAAATGTTAAGGGCAGCGTCAGAAACAGAGACAATGAGATTGGAGAGAATAACGGCAAATGAGCAATTTACATGGAGAATTATTTAGCACCTTATTTCATGGTGATAGATAGACAGTTATTCATGCTAGACAGAGGTGGGTAGTAACGCGCTACATTTACTTCGTTACATTTACTTGAGTAACATTTTGGAAAATATACTTTTTAAGTCAAATTAAAAGTGTGTACTTTTACTCTTACTTGAGTAAATTTCTAATAGAAAATCTGTACTTTTACTTCGTTACATTGCGTGACATTCCTTCGTTCCTTCATTTTAAAATATGCTTGTTAAAACGCGTTGTTTATTTCAAGGTTGTCGTCTCTTTTTACGGGCATTCCCGAGTGATCGATTCTTTTGAGTCGATTCTTTTGAAAGCATTAATTGAACAATGGGCAAAACCATTTGAATAGGCTAATGAATCAGTTCAAATGATTTGTTCAGTTCGCAGCACGATCTGAATCATCTGAAGCAGGATTACTCACTCCTCGTAGCGTGAAACTTAAGAACACGCAAATCTCAAAGAGCGTTGGATGAAGTGGATATTAATCTATATCTATACAATCAAAACTGCAAATGTGTCATATTGTTTGCCAGCAATGATAAATGCTCTTCATTTAAGAGAGCACTGCAGATGTTCTAGATCATCTTAGGAAATGCTCTGAGTTTAGTTAAATGCATTTTTAACGCAAAACTCTGCAGGTTCGCTTTAGTTTGACATGGTCTATTCTTCTAAATAAGTTGTGTAAACTACATTAACATCAGGACTAGATGAAATTTACAGAAATGCTCGTCTCTTCTGTGTTTGTCTATTCTTTAGTCTCTCTAGTATATTGCAAAGATATATGCTTAAGATAATTAAAAATATTGAGTAAAATGTAATATTAAAATATTGGCATTAATATAAATTAAATGTAGTAGCCCTATATAATCAAATACAAAGTAACTAAGTAACTAGCTACTTGAGTAGTTTTTTCATTACATACTTTTTTACTTTTACTCAAGTAATTTTTAAAATAGTGACTTGTACTTTTACTTGAGTAACAATTTCTCTAGTTACTTGTACTTTTACTTGAGTAAAGATTTTGGCTACTCTACCCACCTCTGATGATAGATATAGTCACACGCTCCCGTGAAACCCCAGGAGTTCCGCTACCACTCTCTCACTTTCATTGAAAGTGAATGGTTCCCTTGCGGGTAACGTTTTCCAACCTTCTGACTAACATCCGCTGTTGCATAAGAACCATCACCGATTATGATTATTTCACTCTTTACACAAGCACAACACCTCGGTTACCAAATCACTGTCATTGCTTTTGCTTAAAATATATTGTTAGTTTATTGGTAAGACTGTTTTGTTGGCACTGCTTCATCCTTGTCTTTATTAAAGGGATAGTCCAGCCAAAAATGAAATTCATTCACTCACTCTCAAGTTGTTCCGAACCTCTGTAAATTCCGTTGCTTTGCTGAACACAAAGAAAGATATTTGGAAGAATGTTCATAACCAAACAGATCTGAGGCACTATAGACCTCCATAGTAGGGAAAAACTACTATGGTTGTTAATGGTGCCCCAGAACTGTTTAGTTTCCCACATCCAACAAAGATTTTATTCCAGTTTGGGAACAACTGAGGGTGAGTAAATGATGACAGAAATTTCATTTTTGGGTGAACTATCCCTTTAATGGTCAACTGATATGGGATTTTTTAATGGCTGATGCCAATACCGATATTGAGAAAGCAATAAGTCCGATATGAGGGCGATATAACACAAAAGTCATTACAGAAAATGAGAGACATACAGACAATTCATACAAATATACTGTAAAAAAACAACAAATATAAGTATTTTTTAATACAAAGAACTAAAAAATAATAATATTGGCCTCTGTGATATATCGGTCACAGCGATATACTGTGTTGGTCTATCGCTAGTCTTTATATCACTAGTTTTTATTTGCAAATGTGTCCTTCCAATCAAGAAGTACTTCATTTTGTGATATTTCGATATGTTTACTGATTATATACGCATAAAATGTAACATGTACAGAGAAATATTTATTATGAGTAAATCTCTATTCTGATTTTTCTCTGACCAACATGCGTTCATGCACAGAATAAGAATGAATAAAACATTCTTATTCAGTATTTCATTACACCGCGTTAGAGATTGTACCTAAATAAGAGATTATCTCTCACCTCTAGAACCTGCTGGACATCCAACGTTGTGATAAAGCCTTTGCTATCCTTATCAAACTTGTAAAAGCGCTTTTTATACCTGTCAATCATAATAATGACAATATTATGGCAATGAGAGACGTAGATGCATGTAGACACCCATACTGAACATGGCTATATTGTACCTTTGCACCTCTCCGAGAGTAAGTGATGTTATTGTTGTCTTGCTGAGCTGCTCAGAGCGAGCTTTATAACCCATCTCCATGTACAGGAACTGCTTAGCTGCCTCCAGCTCTTCCTACAGACAAACACATGATCGGTGGAAAAAGAAACACAATTAAATTCATTTAAATGAATTGTTTCTATGAGACAGAGACAACACAGAGAAAGATGATACTTAAATGACACATAAATGAGAACCAGTTTCAAAATTTAGAAGCGCAACATTTACACAACGTTTTTCTAAGTCCATTTCAAACCATATGACATAGTGATTTATTTCAGCAAATACTATTTGATCAAATCAGAAGCAGCAAAATAATGACTAAAACGTGTTTTTATGCAGCTAACATAATAACACATAACATAAATGTTCCTGCCATATCTGAATCAATGGATCATGGATCTGGATCACAGCTCCCAGCCGAGCATTGTGTCAGCGTGCATGCGTGTGTACGGAGGGTCCGTGTGCGCTGGGTGTGGTACACCTGCATTGTGAGCCGATCTGAACTCATGGGAACCGAAAAGTATCAAAGCTGCACAGTGATCTGCGCTATTATTAGTCTTTCTGTTTATCAGACAGGAAACCTACGACCAGCGTGCAACCTGCGGTAACTCTATCACCCGCTTGCATACACCCTCACTTTCAATTACCCCCGCGAGCGCAGACGTAATAGTCTAGATGACTGGAGGTGTTGGGCTGGGCGCTTATTGTAAAGCTGAATTGTGTTCTTATCGTGAAGCAGCGACTCGGTGTTAGAAAGACTATTCAAGAGTCACGCTAACAATAGTTACGGTCTATTAGTAGCTGTTCCCTAAATTAGCCTGGCTGAGACCTTTTGCTTTGGTCAGAACAAAAAGAGAAAAATGCGTTTAGGGCAGAAGTAGCACTTGCATATAGTGTTCAAAGTAAAAACATTGGCTTTGGACAATTCAGAATTGTTCTGAATAATGTGTCACATTGAATATGAATTTAAACGAATCATGCCTTATATTTCACATTTATGTGGACATTTACAGGGTGAGTAAATGATGTCAGAATGGTTATTTTAGGATGAACCGTCCATTCGATTCAAACTGTAAAATTGTCATTTAGTTGAAAATGACGATGCTGATGACACAAGAAGCACATACTTTCTTTTTTTGCTCGCTCCACTGCAGCTCTTTGCCCATGATCTCAACAATACGTGGAAGACCCTCGTCTGCAGCCTGCACATTCAGAAAGCCCAGACGTGTTCGGCGAGCGATAACATCGATGGCTGTGCAAGCGTACTCCTTTATAGCATATTGCACCTAGATCCAGACAGAAAGCATCGTTTAAATTTAACATAGTTTTGAAGAAACCAGGCTTCCATGTATTATTACATTACACGTTAAACATTAAGTTTTAAGATTTTGGTCTTAGCATTTCAAGGTGCTCACTTCACTCTCTATGTAAGGAAATTCAGAAACAAGACGTTTCCCCACTATGGGCCATCGCTTGCCTGTCACCCGAGCCATCTTGGCCACTTCGAAAGCTCTTCCTCCATAGGTGGCTGCCAGGTGCTGGGCAACCTGTGTGTAAAATAAAAACTGTTTCGTAAATATGTAATTATTAGGAGGGTCTATTGACAGAAATGTCATTTAATATACATTACTATATCTACAGAGGTGTATAAAGACCTTACACAATGAAGCTGGATGTTTTAATGAACTTCAAATTAGCTATATTTTACCTACATACACCGTGCATGGAATTCGCCATGTTGTTTCTACAGTAGCCCTAAACGGACAATCTGCTCTACAGAGCGCATTTCGTAAATACATGATCTCCTTTGGCAAAGAAACGAAAACTTGATGACATCTTAGTCCTGTGTCAGCCACAGTAGTGCATCGAAAGGGAGGGGTGCAGTGAGCCGTTGGTTGCAATTCGCAACCTCACCGCTAGCTGCCGCTAAATTTCACACACTGGACCTTTAAGGGCTTTAAAATTAACAATATTAACAGAGATCATCAAGGGTTAATGAACAGGTTCAAGAAAAGATAAGAAAACAAGCTTGAAAATTTTACATTTTTGTGTTCTGATTCTGATTCAGATTTGGTTCTGTTTAAATCGAATGTGGCACTTAAACTTTGCTGTTGTCACTGAACATGTCAGAAACAAAACAAAACAAAACAAAACCTGGCAACAAAAAAAGCTGATTCACTGTTTCCTGTAATTGTGGTTCCTGTGTAAATACAAATGTGGCTTCAAAGGTCTTCTTTATTTTAAATATAAATTTAACTCAATGTTTTGTTGATTCCCCAAATGACCATGAATACTAAAATAAAATATAGTTAATGTATTTCATATATATATTTTTATTAATAATTAAGTTTACATTAATATGTATTAATATAATTTATAAACATAACATTTATTTGAGTTTGTTTAAGTTTTAGTATTTATAGTCAGTTGGGGAATCAACAAAACATTGTCAAACTAAAATAAAATATATACATATTTGAATAAAACAATAAATTACTAATAAAAAATTACTAATACTCAATAAAGTAAAATTACTTAACTTAGTTAAGTTAATTACAGTAAATACAAAACCTTAAATACCATTCTTAAACTAATGTAACAACTAAACAGCAACGTAAATAAAAATGGAAACTATGCACTATTCAAAAAATATATTAAAAAATCTGTGTTTTATAGTTTCTTTTTTCATGAGTCAGCTAGGACGCATTATGAGATTATGCACAAACATAACAGATTGCAACTGACTAATGAAACCCTGGACTTAAATCTTACTAGTATCTCCTAGGTTAAATTCTGTGCTTAACTAAATTCCAACATCCTCAGGAAATCCATTGTACATTGTTTACGGCTAATACAAGATTTTAAACACGTTCTCTCTGGCCTCTTCATAGTTCTTTCATTCGTGTATGAAACGCGGTATCCTTCGCCTTATTAAGCGTTCGAACAAATAAACACGGCCCCGTTTACTTGGTTTCGAACTCTTCTGTTACATCTCTCACCAAAGGTCAAGTGCTGTCAAAAATATCTGCATGCTGACCTTTTTAAATATGCTGGCAAAACAACATCCGTGGTAGCGCTATGGCTCCATCAAGCTCTTGGCTTTCTAACAAGGGGTTGCCAGACTTTCTCTCTCCCACAGAATCATGAGGGACCGAGGCATTACGAAGCGGCTGAACCCACTCCAAAGAGCACAGATTGGAGTCGAGCGGTTAGCTATACAACCCACCTCGTTCTCCAAACCGTAGTCTTGAACTAAGCGAATGTACAGGGTGGGGGTCCAGTCTTTCCCACCCTCCAGCATCAAACCGACAGTCCTGCTGGGCCCGGCGGAGAGGTTGTGAGCTTTTACGGCCACGTCGAGGGTCTCCTCGGCCATGGAGCGGTAGGTGGTCCACTTCCCACCTGGAAAGGGGAGATTATAGTTAAATGTTTATTCACGAGCATGGGGAACCCTAGTGTAACATTTTTTTATTGTCAGTAACCATATTGGCTGATTTTTTATTACAAAACTGTATTTTTTGTGTAATTCTTATTATTAAAAGACAACTGTGTGCTCAATGATCAGAATATTCGAAGGGTTCATAATTAAAAAAAAAAATCGAATTCAACTTTCTCGCAACAAATATACGGTATAGAATGAGGCACAAATTGGGAGAGGAAACTGACCAGCAATGGTTATAAGGCCGCTGTCGCTGATGTTGACGACATGGTTGCGACAGATGGACTGCGTGTCTTTGGAGTTGGGGTCAGTGACCAGGGGACGAATGCCACTCCAGGCTGCCAGGACATCCCCTCGCCGCACTGAAAAGCACAGAAACTATAAACACTGACAAGGTCTGACAGCTGAAGAGTATCTGATTGACACTGCTCCGATAGGGCATAACAGTTGGGTTCCGGAAGTAAAATAAAATCCCGTTTTCTCTACAATGAAATTGATTTTTAGAGATAATGTTTGAATTTTTTAAGACGGATGTAAATAACGTGTTGCATTTAAACTTCACTTTAGAAATATATGATTTCCGTCAGAACTGTAGAGCTGTCTGTGGTCTATGCTCCACACAAACATGTGCTCTTGGTTAATGGTGACCTGGGCCTGACCCGGGTCACGTCCCAATCCCATATGTCCCACTCATCAATACTTTCCTGTCACCTCTTTCCTGTCACTGTCCTATAAACAATAAAGGCAAAAAACAACAAAAAATACTTTCTCAGTAATGAACTACACGACCCATGATACTGAGAACCAAGAACCAAAAAAGCGTAGCAGTAACCAGATACTCCAAAATACTCCAAGATACTATCAAATATTTATTTCATACTCATGAGAAGTATAAAGTTCTACAATGTATTGTAGTTCATTTAAAATAATTATTTAATAATAATAATAACAACTCACAGGAACAATAATATATCTTATTCAGATTTACTGTTCCAATAAGTCCCTTTTTCCATTTCTTTTTTTTTAAAGTGAATTTTAAATATGCTAGAGGAAAATTAATGGCAAAAATGCTTCCAGATTAACCAACATTGTTGAAAATAGGTGTTCTAACTGTTGGGCTCCACTACTCTCCATATCGACGCTGTCCTTTTAAAACCTCGGATGTCCAAATTCACTGTTTTTCAGGAAATGGAAAAACATACTGCATTTTTTAATACTTTTTATTGGTTAGATATTTGCAAAACCCAGAGACAAACATAAAGGGTGAATAATAATAATAATTTTTGAGAAAAAAAAAAAACATCATGAAAAATTGAGATACGAGGTTTAGGATGTGCATTCATATCTAACTGTCTAAATATAAAGTTGGAGACCTTTGCATTAAAAACTATTTTATTTGATAGATGGCCACAGGGGAACAACGGAAGCAAGCAAGACTGCACATAGAAACCACCTTGTGAGGTCTGCCACCGATGGGGCTAAAATATGTTTTCCATTGACTTGCTTCATTTCTTTGTTAAAACCAACAAATTGCAACACCGCGTATGAGTCCGGAGTCAATTTCCCTATTGTGGTGACATCTCAAGCATTAATTATTAAGAAGGAGTTGTGTATTGATCCGCGGTACACCTGCCACTGTAATATGCAGGTTGATATTTCTGAATGGGAGGGAAAACACAGACAGCATTCTCATTATCAAAGGGCATCTTTGAAACATTTATGACAGGGCTGGGAGCTCTGCAGATAGCGTACCAGGAGACCAACAACACACACACACACACATCTGCCTAAATGAACCTCAGCAATAGAACACCGGGCTGTCGAATGCATTCGAGTAATCAAATTCTCGAGGGGAGAATTCAGTCCATTTCCTAGAGTTCTACAGGAATGGAAAATGTGTTCCTGTATTGCAGTTGGTAGTGCATGATGCTTGCAACGTCGATGCTGTGAAGTCGATTCTCGAGAAATGGATGGACTGATAAATAAGATGCGCTGTAAATGGTTTTAATTAGGGATGCACCGATAGGATTCCGATTCAGATCGTCCGATTCCGATATTGGTCAATTGCATACAGTACTATACAATATTAGTTAGTTTTTCTGCATTGAATTAATTTTACTGAACATGAATTGGATCCATTTAACATTTTAAGAGAGGCACAAGTTAAGATAAAAATAAAATAAGACAACATGACAATCTTCAAAGGTGATTTTTGCTATTCAATTTTTCTTTTATTAGGAACATTAACTCATATTTGACTTATAATTGAACATTTCTTTAAGAAATTTGAATAAAGTCTGTGCTATTGCTATTTAATTATTTTGCTCAGAGAAAAACGTTGGATTATTCAGACATGCAACTCATTTCCTCCATGCAGTTAATTAATAAACCATCAGTATCGGCCTTTTTCATGCTATTGCCGATATGCCGATGGTGTTAAATTAATCCAATATCGGCAGATTAATATCGTCGACCGATACATCGGTGCATCCCTGGTTTTAATAACTATGCTATTATGCTTTTTAGTGGTAAACTCCTTTAAACATGTTGTTAATAAAATTATTAATATTGGACATTTCTGAACAAGGAAAAAAGGCCATCATTTTTTTCCTTAAAGGTCCAGTGTGTAATTTTTGGGATGATCTATTGATAGAAATGCAATATAATATACATAACTATGTCTTCAGAGGTGTATAAAGAGCTTACACAATGAAGCGTTATGTTTTTATTACCTTAGAATGAGCTGTTTCTACCTACATACACCACGGGTCCCCTTGCATGTAATTCGCCATGTTCTGTCAGCCGTCGTAGTGTTTCGAAAGGGAGGGGTGGAGTGAGCGGTTGGTTGCAATTCGCAACCTTGCCGCTAGATTTCACTGACTGGGCCTTTAAAGGAGCAATGTGGAAATTTTAGCGGCAACGTTTAGCGGTGAGGTCTACGGGGGCTCTCACACGACAAAGATGTTGTCGCGTTTTCGCTTCTTTGCCGAAGGAGATAACGGGTAACAGTTTCCTTAAAGCATATATGTATAATTCATTATAAAAGTAGTTTTAAAGGATGAATTAAGACGTCCATTTTAACCCAAGCTTTTGTTATATAAGAGGGAATCGTAATCAAGTGAACATCCTGTAAGTGTCAGAACTGAAAACGCCTTTGTTACTGAAATTACAACTGTTATTGACACCAGGCCCAGCGAAGGCAGGTCCTGGAATGCACTTATCTATAGATAGGTTGAACACCGTTGAGCAAGCAATAAACATGCCATTAAAGATCGCAAAATATTGTGCAGTCAGTGCCATGGTTGTGGAAGAACACAGTCGCTGCATAACCTTCCTTCGGATTACGACATTAGTAATGTGTGGTTGAAGTTTATTTTTAAAGACGTTCCAGCTCACGTTGGTAAAACATTGAGCGTTAGTTTGCTTCATTTCACCGCGGATTCCTTTGTGAACAAGGCACAGGTCGACGCTGGATTTGCGGAGAGACTAAAATTAAAAAGCAGTGCTGTGCCGTCAATATTGGATCCGAGAGGAATGGCGCAGCAATCTTACGTGAGTAAAACATTTTTGTACTATGCATCACTATTGCTTTGTTAGAGATCGCTTGATATGCCCTGAGCCCTATTCGCACAGGATTAGTATTACCAGGGGACTTCTAGTCATTTGTAATAATTGCAGAGGTTGTCTGTGATCTTAATCCCGTGCGAATCGGCCATGTCTGTAATTTGTAAAGAAAAAATTCCCCTACAAATTACCTACCATATTTTGAACACCGAGGTCCTGTGATAATATCAGTCCCGTGCGAATCGGCATCTTTGTGATTTGGCGGGCTCATATATCATTTTTCAAGGTTTTATCCACCGTTTGCGAATAATGGAGACTGTTTTGAAGTGTTTTGATATTGTTTCGGGTGCTGGGTCATATCCATAAATTACCTGCTAACACTGTCGTTTTGGCAGGGAGTCTCCCGTTTCTTTATTTATCATGGAAACTCTCGTAACATTTGAGACCCACTCAAATGCTGACAGGTACGGTCATATATCATTAAACACCATACAACTATAGGCTATACAAACTATAAGCAAAGCCTTGCCATCACATCCGGGAAATAAGTAAGTAAATTTGAGTAAAATCACAGGCTTCATTTATCCCGTGCGAATGCGCCACATGAAATACAGATGTGGGGAGGTCATTTATAAATCACACGAGGTCCCCAGATAATACTAATCCCGTGCGAATAGGGCTGTGTAACCTAACGTTACGTGTCTATTCACAGAAGGCTCCAACTAAGTTTACTACACAAACTGCTATCCAATCATAGCAGTGGGCGTTTACTTCCAAGTCTTCAATGCGGCACGCCCATTAACACCGAGTTTTTGTCGAGCCGGCCTCAAAACCCGGGTAGAAAATAGCTTATTACTTGTTGATTTTGATGTTTTTGAATGTAAAAACCACACGAACATCATAAGTAGATCTCATACAACAGTATAAACAATAAACAAGCCCAGTTCATGACACCTTTAATGTTTAATTTATGCCTTGTAATGCACCTTATAATGCATTGTAATGTCCCATGAATAATTGTAATAACTACAGTCAATACATTATAACACTTATCAATTTATTGTTACACTTTTCCATTTTTAATTTTGTTATACGTCTTTACAACAACATTTAATGTATTACAACACACATTATGAATAATTATAATGCAGTAAAAACCCTTTATAATGCATTATACATAAAGCCTTTAAGTAAAGTGTTACCAGACAGCGTTTCTACGAAACGCGCTCTGTAGAGCAGTTTCTCTGTTTAGGGCTACTCTAGAAACAACATTCCATGTAAGGGGACCTGCTGTGTATGTAGATAAAAATAGCTCATTCTAAGGAAATAAGAACATAACGCTTTATTATGTAAGGTCTTTATACAATTCTGAAGACATGGTTGTGTATATTATATTGCATTTATGTCAGTAGATCCTCCAAAAAATTACACACAGCACCTTTAAAATCTCTCAGTTCATCATTGCCTAGCTCTCTCTCAAACAATATCTTTATTCGAGGGACAAACAACATGATCTTGCCCCTAGACTGTTAGTGTGGCAGATCTCCCACAGTCAGATCCCTTCAGCTGCCTTCTAAGGAGCAAGTCCAAGCCCAGCCTGAACCCATCATCCAGAGGCAAGGTCTCTGTCAATCCCCCCTTACAATCTACTTTTATTCACATTACCATCCCTCCCTCCCGGGTCAAAACGGTCGCCCGGTCACTTGTTCACGCCCGTGCGAAACAGAAGACACCCTGCCGTACGGTAGCCGTCACACTGCATGTCGTAAGGCAGATGGCTTTGTACTGCAGCTAAAAGACACTGACTGAGATCCCGAGACTCAAGTCGTAGTGACTTTCTCAAAAATCAGAGAAAGGGGAAGCATTTTTTGTAGGAGAAAATGAGTTATGAAGCTAATCAATCAAGCAATCAAGCCCGCATCCACCGCGCTTTGAACAATTAGAGGGCTGCGCTCTGAAATCAATACCTCCACTCACAAAGGGAGATTCAGTGAGTAGTTATCAGCCTCAGCTAGCAGTTACTAGACCCAACACAACCGGTGTCTCTGTCTGCATGCATGCGAGACCCTCAGACAGACAGACACAAACACAGAATGCTGTTTTATGAGGGATAAAGATCATCATACAGAAGTATTACACCCATTCAGACATACTGTGCATCTTGGGATTCTTGAGTGTTCTTCGTGCACTTTTCTGGTTCCAATTATGTTCTGATTAATTTACTAGCATTATAAAATGTGGAAAAAATATGAAGGAATTAGTAAGTGACCCTAAACATTTAAATGGTAGTGCATATAAATGCATATTAGGGGTGTCACGATATCAGAATTTCGCTTTACCGTTTTCCGATAACTATATTATCCAACCTATCCAATCTCAAGAAAATTAGAAACTATTTTACAAGATTCGTATGAATTTTTGCGATTTGCTTTTGTGCCAGTAAAGTGGGGTTAAGGGAGGGGCTTCCGTATTGCGTTTTTCGAATAATCGTACGCTTTTGTATAATTCACATTAGTACGAATTCACATGAATTAGCCACCTAGTAAAATAGTTATGAATCTCTGTGAGATTGGCCATTTTCCAAACGGAAGTGAGCATCCCTATCCCCTACTCCCTTCGAAGGGCTGAGCCCTTGAAGTGAACTCTTTGAAGGGTGTAGGGCATTACTGTCTCTCGTGTATGCATTTGGAACTCCCTTCACAAAGGGAATGACTGGCCAAATGTTACCTTGACAACGCCGCACGTGCACTCTGAATCCATCACTCAGTTGTTGAAAATGTACAATATATTTAATATTTCTTGTTGAATATTGTCTAATTATGTCGTATTTAAACTTGTTTTTAACTCCACTTGGTATTTTAAAGGAAATATATGATAAAGGAAACTTACAAACACGTAGCTATTATTAAAGCGGCCGTGCAACAGTGTGTCATTCATTCTGACTACTTTACAATAAACGTGCTGTCTTCTCATGCTTAACATGGTCAACTTGTCAAAAAACGAGTTGGGCGTATTACGTAGTATTTCTGTGCTCGATACACTCCCCCAGCGATCGTACAGGTTTCGGAAAGTTTTTTTCGAACATATAAAACTGTTTCGTAACAATTTTTCTTAGTCCCTTATTGGACAATTCTCCCGCGGCACGCCCACACAGCAGCAAGGAGAGCAGGAGAGCAGGAGAAGGAGCATGCGCAGACGTCACTTTCACTTGTGTGCAGGAGAGAGAGAGAGAGCATATGTTCGCGAAGTTCAGGTGTTTGTTTGTTCACTGCATTTGGGTGATGAATGTTATATAAACGGTGGATATAACGCTGGATTTGGAGATCGTTTGAAACTGATATATGGAGCCGTCCCAGCGCTAAAAGATGCCGGACATGAACCGCATGAGTGAGTGAAACTGATGTCTGTGTTTTGTTGGCAATGGGTGCGCACGTGCTTTAGTTCAGCCTACCCCTCCCCCCGCACGCGCCGTATGCTTTCGGAAATAATCGTACAGCTGTATCTATCTTTTATAAATGTGATCAAACTAAATACTCCTCGAAGATACGAAGTATGCAATACTACTCTACAGGTACTCAAGATTTTTGGTCATTATTTACGGTCATTATTTGGTCATTATTATCATGTGTAGATTTAACACGATATCGATAATCATTGTCTTAAATATCAAGGTTATTGAAAATACAGGTGTATTGTGACACCTCTATCGTATATAAATAAAATGTTTGCTTAATAAAATTATACTGCCTCTCTAATTTTCTCTAAATTGGTCATGTCTATTATGAAATGTTCAGCCATCCTTTTGCACATTGCGTACAAACATTCCACCTGACAGGTACAGTTGCAGAAAATTCACACAGGCGGGTAATATTACCTTCCACGTCAGGGCTGAGGTAATTCCGGACTTCGCTAAGGATGAAGTTGATGTCCTCCTCCATAGGGATGGGATGGGCTGTGACCTCAGTGGGCGTGTCTGTTGTCCCAGCGATCGTCATCTTCTCCCAGGGCAGGAAGAAAATGACACGGCCATCGCTGGTGGCGGGATCTAACAGTCCCATATTGTCAGGGCTGAAAATTGAAGGCATTATTATCTGTATTAAAAATGGCATCAAAACAAATGAGGAAAGGACAATGAGAAAAAGAGGTTGAAGAGAATAAAAGGGGTACCTGTAATATCCAGGTATGACGATGTGCACTCCTGCACTGGGCTGACAGATTTTGGCAGTTTTCTGGTTGTCCATTTTACGCAGCGAGTCGGTGAATGGGCCGGTAGCGTTAATGACACATTTGGCACGAACGTCGAACTCCTGCCCTGTGAACGGCAGCATGAGGTGTTACACAGACTGAACATGACTGACTGCAGGGAACGTTACCACAAATCTCTTCATTTACAAATTCCTTCATAATTTTAAGACAGTTATTGCCCACCCTCTCACTGACTCTCAAGTTTGTCACTGTACCTTTAAGTTTCAATTCACAAATGACTTCTTTATACAATTGGCTAATATGTATGATATGTACACTACTGTTCAAAAGATTAGGATCACTTATTCATTCCTTATTAATATTTTTTCTAAAGTGTAGAATAAAAAACTCATCAAAACAATAATGTGATGATTTTATATTTTACTGTCTTCAAAGTATCTACCATTTGCCTTAAATATACAGAATTGGTATTTTATCAGCCAGTTTCTTTAGGTCTCAACCCGAGATGCTTTTTAAACTGTTTTGAATGAGTTCCCATTAATGCTGGGCACTTATTTACTCTTATAAATATATAAGCAAATGCCTTTGGATCAAATTACTTTTAAGATCACAAAACACATTTCAGTCAAGTGATCCTAAACTTTTGAATAAAATTGTATTACACTGTAATTCATCAAATAATCATATGTTAATACGCAAAAGTGGGCTTATATTATTGTGTACAATCAATACCATTTATTATTTTTGGAGCTTAAATAGATCTTTTCCTGTTTTAAAACAAGAGTTGATACAGTATTTGAAGTATTTGTGTAAGTAGTTTCTTGAATATTATTTTAACTGTTTGTGCATATACAGTAATAAAAGTGAATGATCTATGAACATATGTACGTGTTAAATCACACACATTGTAATGTATACATTGTAATACGTCATAAGTCATTTGTGTCATTTTATGGACGTCTCACCCGTGACTACATCCCTGCAGAGTGCTCCGCATACTGTCTCTTTGCCTGTTTCGGGGTCTGCTTTCTTCAGCAAATGCACCACCTCGGTGTAGTTGGCAATGGCCGCCCCGTGACGGGCCGCTGTGAGCGCAATGGCCAGATTCATACGCGAGTCATTGTGCTGTCCTGAAAAAAAAAACGGAGACAAAAATACAATTAACACAACAATACAATAACATAACCGGGGATATGAAATAGACACTTATTTCAGTAAAGCAACTTGCTAATATTGCATTTTGGACTCCAAAAAACACAATTTAATATATTTTTTACATTTTACTTTTCTCTTTAAAGGGATACTCCACACAGTAAAATCGGCAGTGTTAAAAAGGGTCAAATTAACTCTCACAGTGTTTATATAACCCACACTCTCAAAGTGTGGATTATATATACACTGTGAGTGTTAATTTGACCTTTTTAACACTGGCGATTTTACTGTGCACACAAAAATTTTAATTATTAGATTTTTTTAATTATATTCTCTGATTAAATATCAGAGAATGATATTGGGAAAAAATGTTAGCAACTGACATTTCTGGGACATCATTGACTACCATAGTAGGAAAAATAAAATAGAAGTCAAAGGTGCCGTTTGCTTTACTATTATTCTAATATTGTGTTCAACAGAACAAAAAAAGTTCATTATACAAAATACAATGATTTTTCCTACTATGGTAGTCAATGATGTCCCAGAAATGTCAGTTGCTAACATTTTTCCAAATATCTTTCTCTGTGTTCATCAGAACAAAGAAATGTATACAGGTTTAGAACAACTTGAGGGTGAGTAAATGTTATTTTTGGGTGTAGTATCGCTTTAAGGATATATAATCAAGTAGACGTTTAGCATACAAAATAGATTAGAAACACTCCCTCAAACAAACACATAATGTCTAAATGTCTTAGAAGCTTCTATGTAAAAAAAAAAGTAACATTTTTGTAACCTAGTCCAATGTTATCATGGGATCTTGAATTACAGTAAACTTTGCAAATAAAAGCTGGTTACTTAATAAAAAAAGATCAGTTTTCTGCATTAAGGCTCAGGCTGTCTGTGTTCTCGATGCTATAGAACCAGAGGGGTAGGTAACCCACGTAAGCATGTCTAATGCTAATACATGCTCTGGGCTCCACCAGACAATAAAGAAAAAAGCAAGCAGGAAGCCTGTTTAAAGGGCACACTTCTCCAAGAATAATGTGCGGTGAAGGCACCAGCATGCTTTGTTAGAGATGCCATGAACCCCTCGCTGCCTAAATCTGCCTCCACGCTCACGGCTATGTGCTCAACCTCACCATGCAGTAAAAACGTCCTCTAAACATCCCGAGAATCTCCAACAACTGCAATACACACATACGTGTATTAAGCGTGCTAACACGGCAAACTGTGACCTGCAGCGGCAGGCAAGAAACGCTCGGCTGATCTTAAATGTTACTACAGCTCGCAGGTATGGTGAAAAGAGCTCCGAGTCAAATTATAATGAATTAAAGAAAACGCGGCATTACAAATGAGTGAAAACGCAGATAAGCGAGTTTTAGTGTCAGATTAGATTCATAAAAAGAAAGGCCTACAGAAAGAATGAATGACATATCATAGCGGAGGAGGGATGTGACAGGCGGCCGTGCATGCAGATGAGAAATCTTCCAAAAGTGAGAGCGAGCGAGCGCAAGAGAGGGGAGAAGGACGAAAAGAGAGGGAGTACGGAGAGCGAGAGAAATAGAGGGAAGCAAATAGCGACAGGCAGGCTGCGATCTCCAGCGGAGAAGGTCAGATTTGGAAATGTCACGGCCGTGATTGTTCCAGATTGAATAATTGGAGAGAAAAGCCGGCTGACAACCCAGGGGAAGGAGGGATGGTGGGGGGAGGGAGAGAGGAACGGACGTCAGGAGAGGAACGAATAAAACGCGCCTCTAAACTGTCATTACAATCTCCTGCTTCAAGTCCGCCCCCCCACACACACAAAGATACACAAATGAAGAAGTTCCTGAACGTAAAGGCACGTCTCGGAACTGTCACTGACGGCACATAAACAAGGCGCGGCAGGGAACAGAACATCAAGACGTCTCTTTGACTTGGTTTCTACCGTGGAGGGACTCGATGTGACAGATCGTTGCTCAGATAGCCGCCGCACGCCCCCTGAATATAAGCCGCCCGCCGACCCTGTGAGCGAACGTGCGTGCTGTCGCTGGCCAAATGCGCTGTGACAGGGAGAACCGGGAGGCAGGGTTGGAGGGCGGGGCTTGTGCTGCCATTGACGAGAGCTTGAGCAAAGGGGACGAGTTCTGCACACCCAGACTAACCAGTAACATATGGAAGTTTTGCCTGGTGGCAGCCTCAGGCGGCCCGGGGCACAGACGGGCCAACAGAGACATGGGAGCGACGACTGCGGGTTTGGCTGTAACAGCCAGTGGTGGATTTTGCACTGTTGAGAATATGCAGGAATGTCACGGAGAGTTCAATAAATTTGAACTTATTGCCACGGAATGGCAAATGACAGCAGTTGTGATATATTTGGCAGTAACAGATATAAGAAACAGCAGAATAGTGTTGCTAACAGGAATTACAAAGGAACGCATGTATTCATGAAAAAATGTAATGCACTTTGGATAAAAGCCTGTGTGAAATGCATAAATATACTAACTAAAGACAGCATTTTTGTTTTACAAATCCAAAAAACAGTTTCTCACCATCATAGTAGACAATAGCTCCCACTAGCTTGTCTTTCTTCAGCATAGGAAAAAGCTCCAGGGCTTTGCTTTTGCTCAGGACGTAGCTGCTCTTCAGACAGTATGTTCCGGCCACTAGGTCGTACATCTTAATGCCGGCCCAGTAATATGGTAACTGCCACCACCTGGACAGAATTTTAATAGTTACAGTTTGCACAAACATTAAATATTTACCCCTGGAAAAAAATGAAGAGAGCATTACAAAATTATTTTCTGTTTTTCTGAATTTACTGGTATTTATATGCGTTTAGATCACTTTGTTTTATCCTGTGAACTACTAACAATATTTCTGCCAAATTTCAAATAAAAATATTGTTTCTATTTGCATTTATCTGCAGAAAATGAAATCTGGAGAAACAGGTCAATATAGCAGAAAATATGCTCTGCATTTAGAAATATTTTCTGCAAAGAAAACAAGTTCATATTCACTTTGAGGCAAGACAACAATAATATTTGTACATGTATTTAGGAAAAGTTCAAAACTATTTTTGATGTTTTCATGTGTCTTTCACATTGCTGTTGAATGACTTTGTTGAATTTCAACAAATTGAAACCTCAGGAATGACAAACACTGGACTGGAATGGCCACAACGCATCTAAAAGTGTAGATTAAATGAAAATGTGGAATGGTCTCGGCTGTATATAATATAAAAAATATGAATCCCACCCCAACAAATTTCATATTTAAAACAAACAATCCAAGGTTGATAATACTGATAATATTTTACTCAATTAAAATAATTCATTTAAAATAAACATTCAACATTCAAATGCTTTTAAATTATTGAATATAAAAATGCAAATGCAAAAATATGTATCTATAAAAATGTGAATATGTATATTTGTATCATTTTTGCGCTTTGCACTTGCTTCATTTTGAGCCGTTTAATGATTTGTCTGGAAAGGAGTAACATTAAGTAAGATATAGTAATTCAGTAACCTCGCTTTAATTCAGTGAAAGATTTGTAAGACTGATTCAAAACAATAACATGAGTTGGTCAATCTTTTTGAGCAATTCATTAAAGTTAAGGAATATAGCGTCTAACTAGGTAAATAATTACAGTAGACATTGTTATATGTGGGTTGAATGACGTTATGACATTGGATTTTTCCAAGTACGCCAAGTTATACAGCAGCTTGTGAAATATTTATTCCAAGTAAAAAAAATCTGACAAGCAAATGATGTAATCTTGAGGTTTTTCTTTTCAGTGACCCTTTCATAGTTCTCGGACTGCTTTAAATATCAGAGCAAAGCATAAATGCCAGGAGTAATTAGTAATGATGATGGTACGGACAGGAAGATCCTTTAAAAACCCAGAATGACAAGGGTCAAAGGCACGAGGTGAAAGGATCAACATTGATCCACAGAATATCCTTACCTACCTGCTGCAGATGACCGCATGAAAGGTTTAATGCCATTTTTGTGAACTTATCAATGGATTTTATTACCAAAAACTGTCTTTTATTTAACAAGCATGTCTACAGTACAGTGTTTCTCTTTAACTTTTCTTCCATCTTCTATTGTAGTACTTTTTATTAGTTTTAATTATTTAAAAAGGTGCATTTTAAAAGATTATTCATCAGTTCAATGTTTTTACTTACTTGTAAACAGGAAGCATTATGGGTAAAGGTGCAGACAGGTGAGGGGCAATGTCCAGTAGATTGGCACGCTCATGAAGGGCCTCTTTCACCATCATGTACTGCGGAGAGAAAAGTTAATATTATGTTAAATAAAAACTGTTTATTTTTTTATGTCCATCATATTGTTCTATTTTGTTATCAGTAATATTAAATAAAATTGAGCTGATCTTGTATTAAAGCATAATTTCTTTCCCAAACGCTCTCGTGTCTTCCCTTGGCAGGCCAAACAGATAGCCCCACCCTTTCATGCCATTGGTTGAGCCAAGTCATGTCACTTAAACAGTGCATTGTTTTGACTGTACACTTTTCTGGAAAATCAACCGCCTATTGTTGCCTCTGCATATGTGGGTAAGGAAAATTATTTTAACCCGAAACAAAGTCACACTTTATTTTTATAATCTAAGATGGCTGCTCATTTTTCACTTTACAATGTCATTTTCTATTATATTGAAGATCTGATTGTTGTTCAGACTACGGTTTGGTTACATTTTCCCACACGGGTGCCTCAGATCTGCTGAATGCTATCTTCTATCTGCAGAATGTTTGTGCCTGTCTGCCTCTCTGACAGGTGCTCAAAATGTCACAGCGGTGGCGTAAGACGCCTTGCAATTCTTCTTCGAATTATTAGGGCCAAATAGGGAAAAATGGGGCCTTCACCTGCTCATAATCTAGTTTCATGATGGCTTTCTGCAGATAACGGACCCCTCCGTGAATGAGCTTGGTGCTTCTGCTGCTGGTGCCAGATGAAAAATCGCTCCGTTCTACAAGGGCGGTCTTCAGATCTGGACGGGGGCAGGAAGACAGGTTAGGAAAGAATCAGACAATGCACTGGCATTTCAAGACCTTATGGTGGCAAATATTTAGGCAGCAGCTGATGTCATTTACATACAGCTTTTCACCGCTATCTGTAGTATGCATGAGGACGGAAATATCAGAATGTCCTTATTGCATCCAGCCATTTTCTGCCTGGTATTGACCCCCAGAGCTGAATAAATCTTCTAATTTTAACAAAATTCTAAGAATAATGCCAAACTGACGTATTAAAACTGACAACAGAACTGTAGATTTTCCATGTTGAATTAAAAAATATGGATGACAAAACAAAAATACAATAAGTTAAATGTGAATAAATTAAATATCAATAAATACATGAAACAGTACTTACTCCGTGTGACAGCATCTAAGGCACATCCTGAGCCTGTGGCTCCACCCCCCACCACCAACACATCAAACTCTTCAGTATTTTTCAGTGTTGAAAGTTGTTCTTCTCTTGTTGGCAGAGCATCTTTAAATGGCACCTTTAACTCACCCTGTGCTTCAACATATGCCAACTGAGCCTGGACACAGCCAACAGGTTAAAAAGAAAACAAACAAAGAAGTCGAATTACACGTCATTACAATCTCAAAAGATGCAATCCAGAATCTCTAAAGCTGACCATGATTAACTTAAAGATGTCATCATTTTTTATATTTCTACATATTTAAAATGAGAAGTAGATGTAATTGAACAAGAAATCTGGAAACGTATTCTAGTATTGAACATGCACTTCTATCATAATAAATCGCACATCATGAAAAATAACATTAGTCACCATGCAAAGATGTTGGTATTGAAACGAATGTGTGATTGTTAGTTTGTTTTAGCTTAGTGTTTGGTTATCAGACTTCATTCGACTTTGAAGTGACATAACAGTTCTAGTTACACAATATACACACTAAAATCAAGTATTAAGGATAAAGGATTAGCATTCATGACATGGTCACTTTTATGGCAACTTGCACTTTGACCTTTTATTATAACAGATACAACTTAGAGCCCAATTGATAGAGCCTGCCACTTGCAACACCAAGGTTGAGGGTTCAATTCCCAAGAAACACACATACTGAAGATATACTGCAACTATATATTAATATACTGTAACTGAAAATTATTTCTATAGTACAAAATATACAGTAATTACATACGGAATACAGTGAATAATAAAGTGATAGTTGTCATTATTTACTCACCCTCATGTCATTTCAAAACTGTATGACTTTCTTTCTTCTGCACAACACAAAATAAAATATTGAAAGATGTTGGTACCCGAACATCGGCGGTACCCATTGACTTCTATTGAATGGACACAAAACCAATGCAAGAGAATGGGTACCGCTGTTGTTCGGTTCCCAACATTTTTAAAAATCTTCTTTTGTGTTCTGGTTTGAAATGACAAGAGGCTAAACAAATGATGACTGAATTTTTATTTTTGGGTGAACTATCCCTTTAAGACCAAAGTGTCCCTCAGTTGTATAAATCCTGTTTTATACCTAAACTACGAAAACAATTCCCAAAACTGTTTTCAGATTGCTCACTTCATATTAATCCTAGTGTTCCTTTGCTAAAGTCTTTGTAAGTCAAGAAACTGACAGTATTAAAGGAATAGTTCACCTTTAAAATGAAAATTCTGTCATTATTTACTCGTCATTTCAAACCTCTATGACTTTCTTTCTTCAGCAGAACATAAAAGAAGATATTTTTAAGAATGTTAGTAACAGAAAACCGTTGGTCCCATATGACTTGCATTGGTTTTGTGCCCATTCAATAGAAGTCAACGGGGATCAATGGTTTTTGGTTACCAACATTTTTCAAGACATCTATTTTTGTGTTTTGCAGAAGAAAGATCATACAGGTTTCAAATGACAACAGGGTGAGTAAACGATGACAGAATTTTCATTTTGAAGGTGAGCTATTCATTTAAAGCAGCTGTCAATCAGTCAGTCGCATCAGTGTCCGCTACACAAGCAAAAACCTCTCCAACGCGAGATCCGAATGAAGACAAAACAAGCATGGGAGAAGCAAGGTGTCGAGTGTTTTAGCCGTAATGAAACGTTTTATTCATTTTTCGTTAGCATTTGGCCTGAATGATTACATCAATCTGCCCCCAAAAGCCCGTAGGGTCCATTTGACTTGCAAATGACCAAATGAGCACAGACATTTGCAATTTAGACAGTAACAGCACGTAAAAACAAGATTCGGTAATTAGTGTCTATTTCCAAGGACAGACGTATTTAAAACATCCGCACATTATTAAGAGAGGCTGTCCTGCAATCACGACAAGTGCATGACGGAAACAGAGAATTTCATGCAAATACACTTTAGCCAGAGTGTAACAGTGCCCTTGCCATAGAGGAGACAAACACACACACACACTCAACAAATTTACATTACAATCCCAAAGATTAGCATCTGCCACATGCATGATTGCAAGCAATTTTTGGAAAGCAAATTCATTCTCTCTTTTGACTTTCTCGCTTACCCATTTAGGCTGCATTGAGATGACACAAGGACAAAAAAAACAAATAAACAAATGGAGAAACATTAGAACAAAGGATGTGTCAGTGAAATGCTTAACGCGGGATGCAAATGTGATGTGAAGGTGATGTTGTTGACCTTAAAAACTCAGTGGCCGCACTATACAATTCTGTTCAAATCCTATCAACAAAGTTAACCTGAATTTTCCATCAAATTTACAGTCTTTTTGTACCTGCGTTTTTCGCCAAATTATTTGTGTTGTGACTTTCTCCATGGCAACCTCATCCTTGAGAGTGCATAATTCTCTCGCTCCCTGGAGTTTCATTGGGATTGGAACAGTTAAGATGCAAGATAATGGACAAAATGGGATTGGGAAGATTTAAATAAATGATGAGAGAGAAAATCAGGACTCCCATTGCTCTTCAAGGGTCTGTCTTTTTTCTTCATTTGTTTCAGAAAGCCTTGTTGATTATCTTAATCTACTTGACCTTCCGATATTTGGTATAGCATCTAAACAGATGAGACCCCTGGGGTTCTTACTAGTTTAAATACAGACGGAACATGGTGTGTGACACACTCCCTGATGGCGTGAATGGGGATCAGATTGTTCATGATTACATATTCAAGCGAGATCTTTAAAACAATGTGTGTATCACTGTTCAAGTGTAATCTCCCTTTAGCAAACAAAACCTGATTTTAATACGACAGTCTGCCCTAGAGAGAGAACAGAGTAAGTTTGAAGATATTATATTGTACATGAGTATTAATGGGTTTTGTAGCGCTCGTTCTTGAAATGTGTCATCGTCTGTTTTTAAGTGGTTTTCCAGATCAAAATATGAATTAATCTTCAAGAATGATAAATAACGAAGTGTTAAAAATAGCCTGTAACTGATTTGTGCTTTGAGATAAAGAGAGTTGTATCAAAATACATGGCCTGAACAACTGTGCCTTCAAAGTTATATAAACACAAAGGGCACATTCCTGAGTCAGGACAAGACATGTCCTGCTACAGATGGGTGTAAACAGGTGCTCTCTGGGTATTCTGCAATCTATCCTGTAGGAGTCAGTGTATGGATGTGAAACCAAAAGTTTGGCATTCGTCGAAAGAATTTGACAAAATTGTATGAGGCAAAGCAACAATATTGATGAAGATATTGAAATGTTTACCTGATTCTTTCTGTATTCAAATAACTGTGATAGGCCGAAGGCTGATGCTACAGCTCCGCCCCCTATTAGGGTCCCCTTCACTGCTTTTCTGAAAGCCATCCCTGCAATAGATTTCAGAAATTATCAGCAAATTATACTGTTCAACAGCCCCTATACACCAGCCACTGAGTAATTTACATTTAATATTGATTTTAAGTTTTCATGATTGAATATTTGTATAGTACTTAAACAACAACATAAGGAATTATGCATTGTGTCCAGTGCTTTGTATTACTTAAAGACCCATAATATTTTCCATTTTAATTTATTCCAAGACTGCTTGTGTAATTTGATAGGAATGGTTCCCAATCTTGTTCCTGGAGAACCCTTAAAACATTCTGCATGCCCCCCTTAAAAGACACCTATTTCAGGACTACTTTATTAACAAGTTATTAAAGGCAGGGTAACCGATTTCCAAATTACGCTTTAGACAACTGAGTCGGGCCGAGTACCAAAACAACCTTGTAGCCAATCAGCAGTAAGGTGCACAGTGCACAGGACGGACATTAGCCGAGCCGAGTGCTGACGAAAGCGAAAGATGGGGGTAGGGGTGTGTCTGTTTTGGTGATTTGAACATCAACGGCTAAGAGAAATCGGACACCCCGCCTTTAAATCAAATTTTAAATGGTATTGGAGCAGGGAACCCATTGTTTTAAAGGAACAGTTCACCCAAAAATGAAACTTCTGTCTTCATTTACTCACCCTCAAGTTGCTTTTTAAATTTCTTTGTTCTGGTGAACACAGTAGAAGATATTTTGAAGAATGTAGGAAAGCAAACGGTTCTGGGGCACCTTTAACTACTATTGTAATTTTTCCAACTATTTACGTTTACATTTATGCATTTGGCAGATGCTTAAAAGCAACTAACATTGCATTGTTACACATTTTTTTGTTTATGACTATGTGCAATCCCCTGGGATCGAACCCATGACATTGGCATTGCTAGTGCCATGCTCTAACCACTGAGCCACAGGAAAGCTATGGTAGTCAATGGCGGCCAAGAACTGTTTGGTTACAAGCATTCTTCCGAATATCATTCTATGTGTTCAGAAATGTTTACAGGACAGAATTTTTATTTTTGGGTGAACTGTCCCTTTAAGGTGTGTCAGTCTAGCAACAAAACTGTCAATTCACTTACTACAGATACATTTGTTTGAATAGCCACGGTTAGGGCACTCTGGTGAAGGTCAATGGCAATTGCTCTCTCATGTCGACCTTATGCCCTGGGTAGGGATCACTACACGATACTAGAGGAAGTGAATGAGTCATGTTACTACACTGTTTGAAATCACGCCTGTACCGCATGGCCCCATTATAGCCACCATGTGCTGGGGAGAGAAAGGCTAAAACCCATTTAAAGCGAGAGAGATCTTGCACCTTATTCTTTTACAGTGAATGTTCATATTAATATGAGATTTGGACGAATATAGTGTAAAGCTCTCCAATTTAAACATACGCGAGGCTAAGCCTGACTTGTTTTTTTTTCAAATTGGAAACCACAAAACAGTTATTTGCCAATGATGCCCGTCCTGCAATTCAGTGGCATGTTAACCTTCCATCCAGACCATCACGTACTCTCATAAACCCTATTACTAATATCGCAAATATGGTTCGTGACAAAAAAGATGCGATGACACGAAGCATACAGCTGTGAATTTAACTGATGATCAAGCGTATTCGTTTTACGTTTTTTAAGAACGCACACCCAATGGGCTGAAAGCAACAGTGGCTGGCTCGCTTCCAGAAATAGACTCGGACAGTCTCGACGATACATAAGGTTTCGTCCAGTAACACAGCAAACAAAATGTCAATACTCCCGGTTTTTACTTACTGGTTTTGGCGACGATGATGATGATGATGATGATGGCCAAATAAGAAAATCATAGACAGTGATGGTAACAACAGTGTTGGTACTTATTCAGGAATTCAGGAAGTAGAATGACAGGAAGTATTTGACAGACATGAGGATGGACGAATCTGTTTAGAGGTTGCGCTGGTCTGGTCCAATCATATTTAGGTAGGCGTGCATATTGTCTAATCGTAGACGCACTTGGAATAGAAAGACGTTTTGAAAGACCTGCTTTTATAAAAGAGGAACTTTGCCCAAAGACACCTAGATACTAGTTAACTTCCAGTATATCATCGTAAACTGTATTCTTTAACAACAGATCAACAAATGATTTTAAACAGTGATTTATAATCTAAAACATAAACTACCTTTTCATATCTAACATCAATTGTTCTGTTCTTGTAGTATGTCCAGTTAATCATGCATAATATACTTTGCATTATAAAATGTTCCAAACAAAAGCTAAACAGAAAATACTGCACATCTGTCTGTATACTCTGTGGACCATCTTTTCAAATAAAATGCTTTAAAATAGTATTTGCTTCATTTTTCCCCCGTGGAGTTTTCGCAAGGCATTTACTGATTCAGTTACACAGGTGTTAGTACTATCAACCTAAAAAAAGTTGAGCGCGACCGCACAAGGCGTCATGGAGCTGGAAGCTGCTGACGTAGTGGTGACGCAGCTCGCTTCAGTTAACAAAGTTGCCTCTGTTACAACGGGATTCCCTTTTCACAATGGAAATCCTTCACTGTTCAAAGAGAGCAGTGAAGTCAGATGAAACACATCCTAATCCACTGAATCTTTTTCCTATGTATGATAGAAACGTATGGCGTCATTATATTAACTTTTTGTAGCCCTGCGTCCCTTGATTCAAACAGATGCCATAAACTGGTTTTGAAATTATTAATACAAACGGTATTTTAAGGGTTTTAAACTTCAATACATTTATTTATAGACAAGTAAAGAAATGCATGATTATTTTCCCATCTAATTTACAATAACACAGCATCCCTCGACTGTTGATGCAAAACACCATTTAGGCTACTTTTATTTAAATACATCTTTTATTTCCCCCCTTAATTGATTTCTTTGTCCCGTAATTTTACCTTCCCTGTAAATGCAGTACACTTAATTACGTCCTTTTCTTTGCTGAAAAGTATATTATTAAATATTAGTGAGTGTTGCTTCAAGTTGTTTTTCTTGTGAGTCTGACAGAAACAAAACAGCTTACTGTCTAGGTTGACTGAAGATTTTTCCAAAAGACCCGTACAACAAAAAACACTTCATTGGTCCTAATCAGTGAGATCTGATATATTGTGTACTGTAAGTAGTTTCTATATTAAGAAGGGCTTTGCGCAACATTATAATGTGTAGGAAATTCAACTCATTTGACCTACTGGACAGCCCCGCATTTGCAAGAGCGCAGATAGTTGAACTGCGCCAGTGCGTAATGTGTGCGCGGAAGAACGGTCCCTCTGTCCAGCGATCAGCCCGCGTCAGGGTTGACGCGCATGATGTCACGCCTTTTGGCACGTGGGCTGTGGCATTCAGAGTTCTCATAAACAAAGGCACATTGCGCTCAAGCTTCAGTCTTCGCTTGAAGCCGAAGGAGTAAGGTGCGCAAACGCAGGCTTTGGCATTGCACGCATTCAACTATAATCTTCCACAAACAGCAGCATCTACATGGATTTATAATATTCGCAACTCTTTCAATTGCATCTTGAGGTATGTTACATTAAAAATGTTGTTTGCAATAAAGTTAAAATATCGGGATTTTTTTGTAAAGCAATACATGTACACATAAATGTATGTTTCCTAACTTTATTCATATTTATGTTCAAAATCATTTCCTTAATTTAGATTATCTACATTTGGCGTAATCTACAAGAAACTGGCACAAAATGCTTAAAATGTTAACATGCATGCATATCAAATCATGTCACCTGAAAAAAACTAATGATAGATTTATTTTCTTTTACAGGAAACTAAACGAACGGCGAGACACCCAGATAGCAGCACGAGCACTGACTTCAGAGATTGTTCCACAAGAGATAAAAGTAGCAGGTGTGCGGAGGTAAACTAAGGCAGGCCATGGAAATATGTGTCAGAAAGTTTGCATACATTCTTTCCGATGGAAAACAACCTACATTCTAGGTTTCTAGTGAGACCAATATAGTATAACGTTCTTTTAATTCTTTAAAATAAAAATAGTTGTTAAAAAATACCTGTCAGAGAAATCCATTATAATTTCGTTTTCTAACACCACAGCCATGCCCTGCGTCCAGGCTCAGTATGGGACATCACCACCAGGAGCCAGCCCTGCATCTCAAAGTTACAGTTACAACACCACGGGAGAGTACAGTTGCGACTTCCTAACGCCGGAGTTTGTCAAGTTTAGCATGGACCTGACTAACGCAGAGATAGCTGTCACTTCTTCGCTCCCAAGTTTCAACACCTTTGTTGACACATACAGTTCCAGCTACGACGTGAAGCCTCCGTGTCTCTACCAAATGTCCCACTCTGGGGATCCGTTGTCCATCAAAGTGGAGGATATACCCCCACACAGTTACCATCAGCAGCACCACCAGCCTCACCAAACTGAGGAGAGCGTACCCCATACCGGACCTATATACTATAAAGCGTCTTCTCCAAACATCACATCGTCACCAAGTTTCCCGGCACCTCCACATCACACGTGGGAAGAAAGCGGACCCCTTCACAGTTTTCATCAGAACTATCTGGCGACTTCGCATATGATAGACCAACAGAGAAAAAACGCAATGTCTCGGTTGTTCTCGTTCAAGCAGTCTCCTGTTGATACACCGATGTCAAGCTGCCAGATGCGCTTCGATGGCTCCCTTCACGTGTCTATGGGCGCGGACACCCCTGGTGCGCATCGTGCGCTGGAGAGTTTTGCCGTCCCGGCACCTCCGAGGAAACAGCACGGTATGGGGCTGTCTCATTCTCTAAACGTCGGTCACGGACACCCCTTACTGGAAAGCCCGGTAGCCTCACCCCAGGCTCGGGGATCTCCTTCCAGTGAGGGTCTTTGCGCTGTGTGCGGAGATAACGCAGCTTGCCAGCACTACGGGGTGCGCACCTGCGAGGGATGCAAAGGATTCTTCAAGGTAAGGAACCTATCTGTCATTTTCCTTTTATTTAAAAACGTGTCACTATATCTACATGTTGGTAGAATTTGCGCGCTTTACAGTTCAGTTATTTCTAAGATGCGGTGACCTGGGGTTTCTTGTATTTTTGTGCATGGTGTGAACCTTAACCTTTCGGCTAAAAGCCCAAATCTTTTATCAGGAAGACTGTGTTTAAGTGCTTACAGACTAGGAGAGAGGCAGGTTTAGAACTGGTCTACAGTAATTATCTATATTGTATTGACATGACCCGATATGCACCTATAGGGACACCTCCGTTCATCTCTGCCACCGTTTCTTTCGCCTAGAATTAAATTGGTTTGTGCCGAGAGTCGTATCTTGCCTAACCGAGCGTAACGGAACTCCCTGTGGTGACATTAACACAGCTCTTTATGTCACCATCGTGATAGAATAATCTCACTAATCCGACAAGAGGGGTCGCGGGGAAGGTGTCGGGGGACCCCAAATTATGACTGCCCACGGATCTGTATTTACCAAATGTCTGCCCTCTCCGGCCCTTGAATGTATTACTGGCTGGAGTGCAGGGATTGAGTGTCCTGTTCTATTGTAACTTCACAATGTGATTGCAGTTCAAGTTGTTTCCTGATGTGTGGCTGTACACACGTTAGTGTTATGTGTTTGGACTAGATTGACATGCAGTGAAACATGTGCTGTTCCTCTACAGCGCACGGTGCAGAAAAACGCCAAATACGTTTGTCTGGCAAACAAAAATTGTCCTGTGGATAAAAGACGGCGAAATCGATGCCAGTATTGCCGCTTTCAAAAGTGCATGGTCGTGGGAATGGTAAAGGAAGGTAGAGTCAACTAGTTTTTTGCTTTTCTATTATATAGGAACTTTAATCCCAATTGTCTGATACCCTGCACTGTCAGTAAAATATGATAAAACAGTTCAATTATAATCCAAAGTGTATTTAACCAATATATTTTTGCAGTCGTCAGAACAGCGAGTTTAAAAGGTCGGAGGGGTCGTCTGCCGTCTAAACCTAAAAGCCAGCAGGACATCCCAGTCTCCATGACACCTGTCAATCTCCTGAACGCCCTAGTGAGAGCGCACATGGACTCCAACCCCTCCATGGCCCGACTGGACTACTCTAAAGTGAGTGACCGGCTAAATGATCATTTTGTCATTCAAAAGTACCCCAGGAACTTTAAATATATGTTTTTATTTCGGATATAGAATGTGACCTTTGCTTATAAACTATGCAAAATATACACACTCTGTTTTATTTCGGTTTTCTTTAACATTTAATGTCTGAATTTTAGTTCCAGGCGAGCCCCGAGTATCACAATGGAGATGAATCTCTGCACATTCAGCAATTCTACGATCTCCTTACTGCTTCGATGAATATCATTCGCGGATGGGCCGAAAAAATTCCCGGTTTTACTGACCTGGCCAAATGCGACCAGGAGTTGCTTTTCGAGTCAGCCTTCCTTGAACTTTTTGTCCTGCGGCTGGCTTACAGGTAGGCATTGATATTTTGGGCATAACTCGGAAAGGACACTTTATTTTAGAATTGCACTATGTTACGCTCTATTTACTTTTCATTTTCAGGTCCAACCTGGCTGAGGATAAATTTATTTTTTGCAATGGAGTGGTTCTACACAAGATGCAGTGCGTGCGAGGCTTTGGTGAATGGATCGACTCCATCTTTGAGTTTTCTTCTAACCTTCAGAGCATGAACATAGACGTCTCTGCTTTCTCCTGCATAGCTGCTCTCACCATAGTAACAGGTAAGACATGTCTGACCTTTTCCAAGTGATGCACAGAAATGCAGCATGAATCAGACCTCTGACGGGTTGTTTCTTATCGCCATAGAGAGACACGGACTGAAAGAGCCTAAGAAAACGGAGGAGCTTCAAAACAAGATAGTAAACTGTCTGAAGGATCAGGTGTCCTGCAGTGCCGAATTATCTAAACTGTTGGAGAAGCTGCCGGAGGTGCGCGCGCTGTGCACGCAAGGACTGCAGCGCATCTTTTATTTGAAACTGGAGGATTTGGTTCCCACGCCTGCCATCATCGACAAACTCTTTCATGATACGCTACCTTTCTGAAAACTTTTTAAACTGCTACAGGTTCATAACATATACGTGATTCCTCAAATGTGGCGGACCTAAAGAAATGAATGTGTCGGAAATTGGCGGATGGCATTTTCCAGGTTGCGAGAGCGCGCTGCCTGGAGACACACATGTATAATGTTGTTTAAGATTTTCATTGATGAAAAATAACAATAGAATATTCAAAGTATTGCGAACTGTGAGGGAAAAGGACTGTTCTTATGCCTGTTTAAAGTGTATGCAGCTACGTATATACTGAAAAAATGCAGTGTGGTGAAAGTGTTTTGTATATTGTTTTACGTCATATAACTTGTTTATGTTGATACCTGCAAAATCATTTATATACAACTTCTGCAAATTTAACTTGTCATGCAAGATGTATTGAATGGAGTAAAATAATTTCGACAAGGTACTTAAACCACTAGCAAATTAAGCATTCTGCATTAGAGATTGTATACTGGGTGCACAGGAGGATTTTTCAAGTCTATCTGCAACATTTGTGGATAACAAACTTTGATCAACATGGACACATACAAACATATAGAGCACGTTTTTGTATTTATAATTTTAAGCAATAGTGAATTAAACTGTTATTGAGAACGGCTTTTTTACAGTTCAGGAAGTATGCATGGAATTCTTTATGAGCTATTAACTTTCTCCAGCATTTTTTATTAATTTCATATTGAAATAATGTCTATGACGTTTACGTGCAACTGGTTTTAAATTCATAACATTATGCCTATGCTATATATTTTAGATTATTGTTTTTTACGATGTATGGTTTTTGCATTGCAGTCTGTATTAAGCTTCTCCCATCTAGTGCATTGATGAATAAATCTAACTATTATATCTAGTCTATTACATCTATTTATTTATTCTTTATTATTATATATATATAATTAATAAAGTTTTTTGTTCGAATTGGCTTATGCAATTTTATGTAAACCTTTCATGTAGTGAAACAATTGATTTATTCATTCCTAAAACAAAAAGCAGTATTTGGTCGGGGGAAATATAAACTGTTTTTGTACATTCCTACTTGAACACTTTTTTATGACCGGTCAGTTACTAGTTAGTTAAATAAACAAACAAATAACAGCGAATTGCGAATAATTTGGATGATTCCAAATAAGAACAGAAAACGAACTATGGAAGAAGATCAACGTCGCAGTATAGTTTACAAAGGACTATGTTTTGCTCAAATAATTCAGCAATAATTAAAAAGCGATTTCTGCTCTATTTACATATTATTTACACGATAATATTTTTTTTATTAGTTAAGTAGGCCAATAGGTTGCCGTAATCAATTTTACACAATTATTCGTTAATATTTTTAGTATAAGTCTTCATTCAGTGTATGAAATTATAGTTCCAACAGACGCTGTAGACGTATACTGAACTTTTGAAAGGTCATATATCTGTATCGAACAGTTCAAATAACTAAACGCAATCAGGATTCAACAGCCTCTGAAACATTTTAAATGACAATCGAAACACACAGGAGCTTCACGTCATTACGCACCCGGTTTTAACATGCCAGCACGAGTTTTAGTCGAAACATCAAAATGATTTACAAACAAATTCAGCAATAAAGATCCAATTGTTTTGTAAAAAATATACAAACAGGTTTTAGGTTGAGATGAAACAAACATAAAACATAGCCTATATGAGCCTGTCTCTTGGTAAAGATCATTAAGTGTGTAGATAGCCCATTACTCTTTGTTACAGTTATTTTTTCATTCTTTGGGTTAAAAAGAGCAAATAGTCCAATGTATTAAATCTGGTTTTGTCCTGGCATTCAGTGTAACTATTAGGTTTTGCAGATTTTTTATTTAATTCCAGGGAGTCTAAATGTCTGTGACCAGATTCAGTTTGCCAAATGGATGATGGCTATATACCTTAAACAATGTTACACGATTAGATTTTTTTTCCTCAATGTAGAATGATTTAATTATGGGTTAAAAACATAACCCATCTGTAGATATTTGACAGTTGAAAACAGTTTAATCAGATTGCACATTGTAAATACACAAATATATTTCCAAATTGTTTGATATTGGAATGTAAATCAACATTTCAGATCGAATCTGCACCATCCAAAAAATTTATTGTAGACACCATTCACACAAACAGACAAGCAGTACTGTAAAATAAAACACGGTCAAAAACATTTTACATTTATCAACATTCTTAGATATCTAAACATTTTAACCTAATCGCTAATACCTTAACATTCTTGTAGCATTTTCAGGTGTCTATATGACATCAAGATCCCAAATCACCCTCCATGTGGATGGGAATATAAAATATTGATTTATGTTTGGTGGAAAGGCCTTATAAAAATGATCACATACAGGAAAGGGATTCATGAGCCTCAGATCAATAGACATCCTGTTTCTCAATGCTTTGGAGCATCACTGACTGTGAAATGTTAAAATAAAGAAATCAATATTATCTGAGAAATGTCAAATTTATTATAATTATGAGGGTGAAGGACTAGCAAAAATGTTCCTGTGGGAACTGGGCTAAAAGGGGGGGTATATATGTGTGTGTGCGTGTGTGTGTGTGTGTGTGTGTGTGTGTGTGTGTGTGTGTGTGTGTGTCCACCTGAGGTGAGAGGACTTGAGTGAAACCATAGATTCAATGACATCTTACATATGTGTGAGTGTTTAAAAACCTATATTGACTTTTCCTTCCTTGCCACATAGCATCCCAAAAATACATAAATCCTCATTTATATCAAAATGTAAAACGCCATAATATGAATCTATTGATAAGTAAGGTTTGGTACACTTGATGCCTGCTTTAAGAACTCACATACATTTTTCATGTGATGTTTTTATGACAGCTTGCTTGACACCTGATCACCAAACTAAGTAGAAAAGTTTCTAAGTGCATATAGGTACTACACTGATTATAAATAATATTAATGAAAATAAGCAAAATAATCACTATAGTCAATATCCTGCTTTGATCTTTCATTTGATGAATCGCTTTATTTGTCCCAACATATCGACCAGAATATACGTATACAGTAAAGGGCCGATTGCAGGGGTTCGACTGGAGAAGAACTGCACAGACATAACTTTTCGTATTAAGTGTTAGTGTTAGCCAAGGGTCATTGCAGGAATTTGTGCTGACAATTCTGAGATGTTTTAACATCACCTTTTTGATATTTCCCTATATAGAACCCAGCTTTAACTGTAATCTCAGTTGAGGACACAACATTCAATCTAATGGATGCAAGATCTCATCTCTCAGAGGAGCTGCATGTGGTCTAAACACGCAGATGGCCGGTCTGGAATCAAAGCAGGACCAGGGGACATGCCATTTGCCGTGTCCAGACCAACACAGCCACTCTATGTTCAGTTATTTATTTAATGCAGCCACTATTAATAATTCATTTACAGTTAATAGCAAACATAACTACATTAGTGGACAAGTAAAGGTCTAAAACCTGATCAATTTACTGTGGAACATCACTACTTCATATCCGTATAAACTGCAGGTTAAAATATGATGGCCAGAGAGAGAAAATATTGGCAAACAAGGTAAACAGAGATTTGTTTATGTGGAAATATATGAATAGGTTATTGAAAATATCCAACATATTATTTTATTTACAACATAATATTACTTATTTATTAACCCTATTAGTGTTTTTATAACACTAGCTTTCTCTCTCTCTGTCAATAAGGGTTGTTCCGGCTTTGTGAAAACTAGTATCTTGGTATAATCACTTATTGTATTATTGCCTCCTATTGACAAATCACTTTATTGTTCCTTTATCTTCTCTGTAAGTCGCTTTGGATAAAAGCGTCTGCTAAATGCCAAAATGTACAGTAAATGTAAATGTAACCCTTAACTGTCCGTCATTAAGAAACCCAGTAAAATACAAAAGATACATTTTTAATGAATTATAAACTATTGTTTTTGTTACTATTAGCGCACAAAGTAGTGGCAAGAGCACCTTTGCAAACACATTAACATTGTTATATTCTCGTGGCTGAAATTTTGTGTTTTCCACAATACTGTGTGTGCCAGGCCTTTACAGATCATCATTTACATGTGACCTTTCATTTAAATGCCTGGAAAGATTGAACGGCAGAGGGGTGCAGTTATTTGAGAACAGGGACACCAGGCCAACACCCTCCAACCCCTCTCCCTTTTAGAATCTTGATAGAATAATTGACTATTTCATTGATTAAAATGAACGTCACCATCAGAGGTGTTTTCAGGATATTGCGTGTTTAGTGTTATTCAAAATATATTTAAGATTCAAATTTGTGTTTGAGGACAGAGAAACAAATCTACAATGGTGTATTATAATAAGACGATTTATTTATACAACGTGTGCAACCAACTGTATTATTTTGTGTGAAATGTTTTTTTTGGTTTACTGTACATTTAAACTGAATACTGAAAGCATTAGTGACATGGTCAAAATGACAAAACTAGTTTGGCTAATTGTGAAAACTAAATTGAAAGTTTTGGTTTTATTATGGTCAAAGAATCCGGATGGATTATGTATCTGTTTGTGTTGATTATGCAAATAAAATCAATATGTTATATAAATATTTTTCTTTGATATATTTGTAAAAAGATCCTGCTAAGATAAGTTTAAATTTACATATTGTCTCCATGAATCTCTGCACATCTGCTTGCCACACCCATTTACTCTCCCATTAATTCACATTTTAAATGCCACTGTAAATTAAACGCCCCGCCCACCTTCCCATCATCTGACTAAAGGATCCTTTATCCACCTGAACAATTCATCCTCCGTCATATAAAGATATCCATCCCCTGGTTTATGTCATGGGGGTTGGCGAGTGTGATATAACCATGGAAACGTATGAAATATGACCGACTGGATGCTGTTAATTACTTCAAAAGAAATTAAATGGAGGGGAATCAAGCTTTGAAATGTGAGTGGAATTTAAGCAGTCACGCTCTGTAATAAGGTCACCTTCCGTAATAGATTGGACCCAGGGCATTAAATAAACAGTTAAACCTTGAGAGACAGAGAGCAAATGTAAGAAGAGATTGTGATGCTAACATGAACACAGTCATCAGAACAAAGCTGATTATCAACAACCATTTAATAAATCCCATCACATTTACAGGGCACTTATAAACTAAGGGTAGAGAACACACAGTTTTTGCATGTTTTACAGCACAAGACATACTAATGTTGCTATTCGGAGGCGTCTGTAAGGTACTTAACTGCAGGAATTAATTCTGTGAAGTTTTGGGCTTTTGATGTCAGTATTGATTCAGCTACAAAGCGGTAAGACTCTTATCAGACCTCACAGAGGACCTCTATGGGAGTCCATAAGGTCTATCTGCAGCTGATAGAAGGAGGATACGATGAAATTTTTTTTTTTGCAAATCCTCGCAGGGCTTATATTGATAATCGAGCACATTAAATAGAGGGTCTTTCAAAACTCTTTAAAATAAGTCATAAACAGAGCTTATACAGTACCAGAATTATTCCATGCCTACATTCTTAAAAAAGACAATGCCATATAGAGAAGAGCTATTTTGGGCTAAACGGGTTCCATAAAGGATTCAGAAAAGGTTCTTTGTAGTGGAAAATGATTCTTCAGAAAAAGATTCTTCAGATTATAAAAAGTCAGAAAGAAATCTTTCTTTTAAGAGACATTTCCACATATTTACTAATACAGTATATTAAAGGAATAGTTTGCCCAAAAATGAAAATTCTGACATCATTTTTTCCACCCTCATGTCACTTCAAACCTGAAGAACACAGAAGATATTTTGAAGAATGTTGAACCATAGGCTTCCATTGTATGAACACAAACCACTGAGACATTTCGCAAAATATCTCGTTTTGTGTTCCACAGAAGAAAGAGTCATATACAGGAAGGATAAATGATGACAGATTTTTATATGGATGCATAGAGCTTTCTAAAATGTGTTTTACGAAAATTCAGTCATTGTCCATATTGTGGTTCTGTTGGGGTTGAATTCAGAAAACAAAACCTGACAGCGATAATGTTTTTTTGTTGTTGTTGTTTGTATCGGCCATAAGGGTTAGCCTAAAGCTAAGTCAGCTAGTCTAGCTGCCAGTGTCTTCAATCTCATGGGACATTTGAATCACACCTGGAGTCTAAGAAACAACTAAATTCACTGCGTGACATCATAGTGTGAAAAACTTTTTGCTGTTTGCTATAATCAGCCCCGAGGCCACAGTTTAAAGCCATATAACCCATACAACTAAGCATCGAACAGGCCGGATTTATCATTCACACTTAAAGACCAGATTCTACACACTTGCTGCTAATGCTCATTATGGATCGTATGTATTTACCCACAGGGCTCCTGAATTCCTAGGAATGTTTTCAGAATCACCTAAACAATTGCTTTTAATGAAATCATTGTCCGACACAGATGGACTTTGTTGGAGCGCAGTGGGAATCTGTTCGTGGCCAGGGTAACACCAGCAAACCCCACAGAGACTATACGTCCACACGTCCCTGGCCATTAACCCGTTCAATTAGCTTCACCCAGTAGGTTCTACTAATTATCCTAATTGCGTTGTTAATGATGTGAGACCTGTAAAACAATTACGATATCTCTTCCACAGTAATCAAAATGTAATAGGTTTACTTAAGTAGCTTACTTGAATTTTACACCAGAAAAGATTCATGAACTTTCATTGGCTAAAAAGCTGACGTTGTTAAGCAACTGACAGCTACATTATATCATAAATGTTTTTTTATGTAGTCGTGTTTGCAAGTTTTAACTGTATATTATAGTATTTCGTATGGAGTCAAGAAATGTGCACAGTATAGGCAGAATAGTCTGACAATTGCCAGTAAACACTGGATTTGGCAACTGGCACATGTCACAAAAGTGTAAGGGTATAAATGAATGAGGTGATGTGAATTGGAATATAACCTAAAGATAACATAAACATATCCCCCATCAGATTCTCTTTATCATGTTCCTTCCTTTTGCAACTCTCTATCTGTCTGTCTCTTCCCTTCTCTAGGAGAAATATTGATTATTGATTTAGGGTTAATTATTTGTCAGCTTTCCTATTTTGATCATCTCTATGCATAATTCTATCTTTTTATGAAAAGACATTTTGAGCTCTAGCAGGAGTTACATGTGGTAACCCAGCCTGATCTCTCAGGAATTTGTAACTATTTTACAAGGTGGCAAATTCATACTTTATGAATTTTTATTATGTGAGTATGTGATTTTTAATATATGATTATTAGAAAAAAGCAATAATAAAGCCCCACCCCAACACACACCAAAACCTAACTAGCACTTAAAGGGACGGTTCACCCAAAAATGAAAATTCTGTCATCATTTACTCACCCTCGGGTTGTTTCAAATCTGTATAAATGTCTTTGTTCTGTTGAACACAAAGAAAGATACTTGGAAGAATGTTAGCAATATTCAGTTCTGTGACATCATCCACTACCACAGTAGAATTTTTTTATATTTTTTGTACTGTTAAACACGAAATGAGATATTTTGAAGAATTTAGGAAAATTAGGGACTACCATTAAATTTTTCCTACTATGGTAGTCCATGTTCCAGAACTGAAAAATGCTAACATTCTTCCAAATATCTTTCTCTGTGTTCATCAGAACAAAGTAATTTATACAGGTATGAAATAACATGAGGGTGAGACCGTGAGTAAATGATGACAGAATTTTCATTTTGGGGTGAACTATCCCTTTAAAGCAGTTAAATATACAAATGAGACTGTACATTTATAAAAAAAAATCTTTTTGAGGATATGCAGTGTAGAAAGGGTTAGAGATTATTGATACAGTCTTAAGAAAAATATCAAAGCTGATTATTTCAAAACAGAGACAGTTTTGGTACTGACAAAAATGGAAAATCAACAGTCCGGGCAAATATTGAAGGCAACGGTTGATCCAGCTTTCTGTGCATGTGCATATATGTATTATGTTAAATTTATTTTTTCCACACACACACACACACACACACACACACACACACACACACACACACACACACACACACACACACACACACACACACACACACACACACACACATCCATACACACCTGTCATACTTGTATTTATGCAGAACTGCACCTCATCGTGATTCATTGTATTGGAAAGTCTCACAGACAAGAGCAAACACAGTTTCACACTGTCTCCCCAATAAGACCTGAGCCATTGGGAATCAGACCCTCTGTTTACCTGTGCTGTGTTAGGTCACTGTCCCTCACCCATCAGTATTCCGAAGGCGACGCTCAGATTATGAATAATAAGTCCAGATTCAACCAACAAACAAACTTTTGTAGGAGTGTGTTAGACCGGTAAAGGAATAGTTCACCCCAAAATGATAAAAACTGTCATCATTTACTCACCCTCAATTGTTTCAAACCTGTACAAATTTCGTTGTTCTGCTAAACACAAAAAAGATATTTGTAAGAATGTTTGTAATCAAACAGTTCTGGGGCACTATAGTAGGAAAACATCTACAAGGATAGTCAATGGTGCCCCAGAACTATGTTTCCCACATTCTTTAAAATAACTTATTTTGTGTTCAACAGAACAAAGACGACAACAGAACAATTTAGGTTTGAAACAACTTGAGGGTGAGTAAATGATGACAGAATTTTCATTTTCGGGTAAACTGTTCCTTTAAAATGGGGTTGTGGCCATCTTATAAACAAGTAGGCTGATAACACTTTTCGCCATCTATGTTAAAATAAAAGAACTTTAAATGAAAGTCTGCACCAATCCAAAGTCCTATCTTCGGTGCTAAAATGACAAATCACTACAGGGAAAATGATCGAGCTCTTTCCGAAAGGTCATCGATTCCTTTGATTCGTAAAAGATTCATCGAACATGACCGTTTTGATCCATTAATGACACAAATGGAGACACACCAGATCAATTTAAATGGTAAACGGGCATCATTGTAATCATTTTGCAGCTCAGAGCGCAAAAAGACTATTAATTGTGCCTATAAATGACCATTTATCATCTGATGGAGAAAGCATGGAGCTTCTATATGACATAAATCATCATCGGTCACTAATAAACACTGTAGACAGGGACCAGCACTACTTTTCCGGTATAGAATTCACTATGATAAAAGCTCATCTGAATGAATTGGAATTGAAATTGAAAATGGAGTGTTGTGGCATGAAGTCCATGTCACTTGCAGAAATTATTTTTAACATTCACACTTATTTAACGCTAAATACGCTATAATCGCATTAGTAAAGAAAAAGCTTGCATACTATGCGTAATGGGTCAAATAGTGCCCTAAAGCAGAACTACATTTCCCAGTAGGCATTTCTCATCATATGCACTAAAATGTGGATGGTGGAGGCCCCAGTGTGGTTGGTGTTCCCACCGGGGGATGAAGGGGGGTGCTCCGAAAGCTTAATTAAATCGTAGCACACTGGCAATGACAAATGCCTCTTTACATGAGCATGCTAAGACACAGGCACCGCTGCCCTTTAGCAGGGCTTCTTCTATTGAGCAAAATACCACCATAGCATCCAGAGAACATTTACAGACACACGCATTACAGATACACACACACATTCTCTGTCTCCCTCTTCGCATAACAATTTAATAAATAAAGGCATTAAATTTGAGATTTTGTTCTATTCCAGGGTCTCAAACGTCTGTGTTGAGACCCTGGATGCATGTGTCCAGAGCATGACAGAGCAAAACGTCTGAATCGTGCTGGATCTTCAGCTCTGTGGTGTTTCCAAGCATCGGCCTATTCATCACCATCGCAGGCTCCTTGTTAGCTTTGTGTCTTCTTTCATCACGCCACCTAATTAAAGAGCCTGGAGCTGTTGCTACTGTTTCCAGTGCCTTGTATAACCATTAATTACAGTGACATCTCAGATCCACAGCATAGCAGCACAGTGATTCATGGTGCAGTGTGTCTGGGTTAGAGACTTGTACGCACACACACTCACAAACACAAAGACAAACACACTCCCGTACATATGCATGGACGCAATCACACATGAAAACACACACACACACAATAGTACATTAGGCTCAACTGAAGACTGATGGTCCACAATCTAACGTATGCACCACACAGAGAAGGCGACAACTAATCGCTGCATATAAAGAGTTTTCTAGCTTTATTGAAACAAACACCACATATATTGAGTTTATATGGGGCTACTGTAGGTTATAATTAAGCAATTCAATATTAACAATATACAATTCCTTGGAATTGTGTGATGGTACATCGGCTCCCAGAATAACATTTCACAGAACTCTGCATAAAATGGATAAAGGTTTTGTTTAAGGTGCATATTTTCTGCTCTAGGTCAGTTGGAAATGTGAGAGAATATTGAGTGTGATCTTTCTGTGACTGAGGTCATTGTGTGCTTACTTCTGGGTCACAGAACTGATAAGAAGCCACACATCAAAGTGTAGGCTCAAAGCACACCTGCTGATGGATTTACACGGCGTCTGAGGTGTACAGATTTGAAATATACAGTGTATGTATATATATATATATATATATATATATAAAAGCTAAATACATGTACAAATATTACTGTTGCTTAAAAGTGAATATGACTCGTTTTCTTTGCAGTATTTGAGGTCTGAAAAAATACAGAGCATTGTGTTATTTTGACCTGTTTCTCCGGTTTTCATTTTCTGCAAATAAATGCAAATAAAAACAATATTTTTATTTGAAATTTGGTAAATATTATTGTTAGTAGTTCACAGAATGAAACAAAAATGATCATTTTACCTAAACACATCTATGTATCTGTCTGTCTGTCTGTCTGTCTAGATATGCTGAAAATTGAAACTTAAGAAAAAAGATGGTCAAAATAACAAAAAGGATGAATACTGCAAAGAGAACAATTTCATAATCATGTTTTTAACAACAACAATTTTTGTGTTTAAAAAATGTTTTTTACATGTACTTCAGAAATAGTTCAAAAATTAACATTTAATACAATAACCCTGATTTTTATCACAGCTTTTATGCATCTTGCCATTGTGTCAGTCTGTTAAAGTGCTGTTGGATGATTCCTGAGGTTTGTTTTTGTTAGAATTCAACAGACAGTGGGGTGAAATTGCTGCAATGGATATAGAAACGTTGATTTAAGGCAAAACTGGAGGTCTTTGGTCTCCAAAGAACAAAACTCCTCCTCTTCATTTTATTGATTATAAATAAAGCTTTTAAAAATGTTACTTTATCTTCGAGAACAGAAATTCTTATGGGACTGATGCATCTCTAAATTCCCAGTCTGGGAACATTTTTCCCACTGCAGCGTAGACGGTCTATTGGGACACATTTTATGCTTGCAAGTTTCATTCAACAGACGCCCCCTTTCATGGAGTTTGACTCCAGATTAAATACACTTTTCTCATAAGCTACTTAGTGCTCACTTCCAAGTGAAACAAAAAATTGTCCCACGTGTACCATAATGTAGACCTTTAGCGTGCAAACAGTTGTTTTTATGTTGCAATAATATAATATTAATATCATATGGAATATTAATGTTTTTAATAATTCTAGTTTTGAATGATTATTAAGAAATCTAATCTACATTAATATTTTAATCTTTGACAAAACAAGCAGATTTGTTATCATTATCACAAATGTTGTTTATCCTGCGTCTGTCATTAAATAATATTTTGTACAATAAGAGGTCTTTTTACAAGTTATACACACCACTTAAACTTATAAAACTTCCAAAATTACAACAGTCTGATTCCGCATAAACAGCACAAAGCAACTGTGCAGCTCATTGTGCAATGTTGCAAACATAATAACCCATTCTGTTGTTTTTCAACTCTCCAAAATGTAATTCTTAATCTAAAATTGAATTTTACAGATAAACTTAATCTAATCGAGGCATGACCACCCTGCATGCAAAAACTTACCTTAAATGGACACAGTCAGACAGAGGGGGGAGACTTGAGTATGGGGGTATGTGTGTATAAGAGAGAGAGAGGAATACAAGCGTTTTGGTGTGAGATCAGATAAGCAAATACCCAGGGAAACAGTCTGTAAACATCGTTGGTGATTGACACGACTTGTGAAAAACTTTACATTTTTATTATCAGTCTGTAAAACTGCATTTTTCAGATCCACATGCTACCTTAGAGTGGGACATGCGGGAGGTATACGGGTCGAGGGTGGTCACTTGAAACCCGTTTTGATCGGCCCACACTAAATATCTACCCAATTTTCACAGGTCTGGAGGAGCTTTGAAGAAAATTGAGCAGATTTGCAACGACGAGCCCCTCTGGAGGAATTTGAGAGTGTTTGAGGATTAGGTGTTTATTCTCAGCATAAGACCTGGTTGAAGAACCATCTGATGCCTCGGGAGGTGAAGCTCAGCCGAGCATTCCAGTAAATAGAGATTGTTGAGATAAAGAGTTGAAGTGACAAGCTTATAAACTTGGACAGAGTGTTGGCATACAGTTGAGTTGTTATGCAAAGCACATAATATTCTGAGGTGTAGGGAACCTTATCATGCTTTCAATGTTAATCCAGAGTCAAACAAATAATCAAAATAGCACAGGCATGTGTTCACGATGAGAAATACTACCATATGACTCTTTAAATGGCATTTAAGACATTGTGGCTTTAAAGGTTCATGTCTGTACTTTCCAATAAAGTCTGATATGATCCCTGTAACGTACCAGTGCGTTTAAAATTAAGACACGTTCGCCATCTAGCGGTTATCAGGATCGTTACACTTCAGTGTGATTGTTTCTTTGTGGCCAAAAGGTGTCGCTAGTGGAATGTGCCATTTACGGAATTAAAATCTGGAGAAGCATAGTCCCGCAGTTATTTACCATCTTCAATGCCATATTCAGTATTTCTTAGTTGTATTTAAATTAATTGTTTTAAAACGGGTTTTGTTATCTGTTAGGCTACTCCATTCCAAATTTCATGGCCTCACCATAAATAATAAACAAAACAAATACACACAATTAAAACAATTTAAGAAGCTAAAGATTACACAACACACACATACATTCGCATGTGTACACATAGACCTTTGTATTCAACGTAAAAACTAATTTAAAATAAATGTCGAAAGGGTAACCAACCTTGCATTGTCAGTTCAGGCAGGGAAAGGGAGGTGTGAGCCAGTTTGACTTTAATCAGATAAAAAACTTTCAAAGGAAAAATAAATCGTGTGATTTGACTCTCACACACCGCCTTTTCCTCCAGGGGGCGTGGCATAACTGGTGCGGGCCCGCCCTGATGTCCCGATGACAGCACGGACAAGATGGCGGCCAGCTGGGAAGTGAAGTGAGGATGTCAACATCATTTCTTCAGTTCGAACAAGTCTGGATTTTCTCCACATATCCCCTCGATCAAACCGCAGTGTAATTCCCTTGCCGTATATTTGTTTTAGGAGCCGAAACCGGGGCACTTGAACTCAAACGCGCGTATGTTTTTGCGCTATGTTTTGGAAATCCGTTTGCGCAAAGAGGACCATCAACTCTTGATGAGCGATCTGGCCTGCATGAGTCTTCAAAACCTTCTCCAGGAGTCTTTAAAAGAGGGTTTCGACAACATATCGCGCATTACATCGACTGAAATTCTCGGATCTGTCTAAACGAGGCTGTTTTGCTCGGTGTTTGCGCCGATTTCCGCGAGGAAGCGCAGCAGTTCTCAGAGAGCTGCGGAAGTGGTGAGAGATTTTCACGCCAGTCGTCTTTCGTGGATGCTCTTTACCCACTCTCTCCGGCTGTAAAACATCAGAGACCGCGTAAAAACTTAAGTGAACAGGATCCGGAGGTGTATTAGCAGTGTTTGCTGACTTGCCAGTTTAAGTGATTAAAGTGACGCCATGGCTCATTCTCCAGTGCAGGGCAGTCTGCCTGGAATGCAGGTAAAGCACGCAACATCATTTACAGTATTGTGTTGGGATTTACGCATGCTGGTGTAAATGTGTTGTCCAGTTTCACTCTTTAGAGTTTCCACTGTTTGATAGAAGTTTCAGAAATACATTTCCCTAAATTGTGAATGAGGTTGTGTTATAAACGATGCGCGATGATTTTGCATTGCTCTGAGCATGCGTGATGGCGAATGGATTAATGTAGTAGTAATTGACCAGATGTGGTCTGAATGGGTTTGGTTTTAATGTGTTTGAAATGATCAGCTGCACATTCCCAGCAAACGAAAGGTTTTCAGTCTTAGATCGTCTACAGAGTTTAGAGGACAAGAACCAAGAAGCATCTCCATTAAATATTAAACAGCCCTCCAGAGAGCAATAACAGAACGGCAGTTTTTCTGGGGCATCCTTTGTAAATGTAGTCAATGAAGATCATGTATGAAGACGAATGATATTTTTCCAATGAAATTCCTTTTAAAAAGCGTTTTGTTCTTCGGGACAGTAAGGTCCATGTGCGTCAAAGAAAGGAAAAATAAAATGAGGAAGATGATAAACAGGCAAAGTGGGCAATAAGAGATGATGGAGAGATGTCTCCAGAGAGAGACCGCTATAACTGGGTCATTTGGATGGGTCTGCATTCACACTAGGCCATATGATGGGTCTGCCCTCAGGACAGGAGTGCAATCAGCCGTCTGAAGAATAGGAATTTGAAGATACAGGAAGTGTAGACTCTTAGAAATAAAGATGGGATTGGCTGTCTGTGAAGCAACTCAAAGAAGAAAAAAGAAAAGGAAGAAAACATGAATTATGTAAGAGTTCATGGACTTCCACAGGGAGAGCCAATGGGTTTTATGCTAACATTCCCTAGTTTTCCTTATGGTTCACAGAGGAAGTGCTCTCTGTCTCTCTTCCCCATCCCCCATCATCATGTCAGGTCATTCCCTAAGTGCAGATAAAATTATTTTGGTCCCCTGTTAAGGGTAAATGGACATGTTTCCGCGAGTTGTAACTCCCCTCATACAGCAACCTATGAGGAGTTTCCACCTACCTAAAGCCCAACTTCGATGAAAGTAAAGGGATGACGGCTCCTTCTAAAAGAATTTGCTGTCTGTTACACCTGTCAGCGTGTGTTGGAATCAGGATTACACCGATCAGCTGGGAGTGTAGGCGAGCAATCAGCATTAGGGCTGAATCAGGGAGCAAAGCCTTCATCATCTGCTTGATGGGACGAGTGGATGACAGCTAATAAATCTGAGTGATGCATTAAGGGGAGGGGGTGGGCATTTGTGTGTGGCTGAGAAAAACAGTTAGCGTGTGAGCAAGAGCATCAGCGGTTTTGTTTCGCTTCATTGGATGAGTTTGCCAATCAGGCTCGAAGATGACGCAATTTATCACTGACTGCTCTTCGCTGCTCTTTTTTCCTGTTTCATAAAAGGTTTTGTCGTCATCCTTTCCGGTGCTGAGTCATATGCTGGAAACAAACATGATTCATATGAAAAGTAATGATATTGAAAGATCTTCCTTTGTGGTTCTCAATTAATTAACATTCTTTTTTTGCTCAAAGTCTTTTTATTGACATTTCACAGTTTTACAGAGTACATATTACTCCCACCCTTTACCCCTGGCTCCAACAGAGCCCCCCACCCGTGAACAGTTGTTGTACCGGTAATAATAAGGGACGAATACATAAGAAGTCAGTTATACATATGTAAGCACACATATACCCACATGCATGTACTGTACACCATGTACAATATATAGGTAGAAACATACATAAACACAAACAATAAAATTAACAGGATGCAATAAGACAAAAAGTATCTACAGTTCTAAACATTACTCATATCAGCATTCATGTTTTCTAAGTAAGACAGGAATGGTTGCCTCATATCGTAAACATTAACATTATTAAACCTTTTTTAGAGGTATTGGTGACTTCTAGCCTTGCCTTTCAAAGCATGGTAAAGATTCAAGGGATTGTTTAACAAAAATGAAAATTCTTTCATTATTTACTCTCCCTTATGTCATTCCAGACCTGTATGACTTTCTTTTGCAGAACATAAAACATAGGGATTGCACCGAAATGAAAATTCTTGGCCGAAGCCGAATAAAAATGACACACTTGGCCGAAGGCCGAATACCAAACACCGAACATGGCTTTTTGTATTTCTTCGATTTATTTAGCCAATTTTTTCACTATTGCATGAACTGAATGGTCAAAATTTGTTCTTGCTTTTCAATATAACACAATATAACTTAAAACGAAATTGAGCAAAACAAGTAGGCTAAATTAAAACAAAAATTGAGCCCTCTCCCTTCTTGAATAGCCTATTATTACGCCTATAACTGGTATACTCTGTACCCCTACAACAAAACACTTCATTAAAAAGTGTCATTCAACATTATAAGCTAAACGTATGAATAAACGAAAACCGTTGGATTATTATAGGCTACAATGCAAAAAAAAACATCCATGCAAGCAATTCTGACTGACAACCATTTAGTTCATGTCTCTCCTCCAAACTCCGCCCACAATAGCTGACTGTTCTCTCAGAAGGTGCGCTCGTGGCCGGGACGCACAGAACATACTTTGACAAGTTGTTTAGTACAGGGAACTGTGTACACGTGACCACTGTATGATGTCAAACGATGTCGCTAGCGGCGGGGCTTCTGTCAGACCGCCCGCTCCAGTCTGAAGTACACAAGTTACCGACTGGTAAAGATGCTTTCATTCAGACATTTACTCTGGCGCGGCAAGTTCCGTGCTGTGTCTTTCTCTGATACTTCAAAATGCTCCACACACTGCCGACATGTTTGCTGCATTAATAAAGCGTGTGTCTCTTTATCCCTTTAAACAATTTTTCTATATATAGGCCCATTCACACCAAGAACAATAACTATAAAGATCAATTATACTAATGTTATTTAAAGCTTGTCCCCGCTGTCTTTCTGAAACCTTGTATCTCGTATATATTTTGATTTAAATAATTATTATTAGTCATCCTTAACGTTTGTCACTGGGTTTTGCAAATATCTAACCAATTACAAAATACGTGACCCTGGATCACAAAACCTCTTAGTAAGTCTTAAGTAGCACGGGAACATTTTTAGTAAAAGACAAAAATACATTGTGTGGGTCAAAATTACCGATCATCATTAGGATATTAAGTAAAGATCATGTTCCATGAAGATATTTTTTAAATTTCCTACCTTAAATATATAAAAACTTTATTTTTGTGAGTGGATGGCCTACCACGGTGCCCCTGATTAACAAATTCAAAGGCAATTTTCTCAATATTTTGATTTTTTTGCACTCTCAGATTCCAGTGTTTTAAACGGTTGTATCTCAGCCAGATATTGTCCTATTCTAACTGCCCTTTCTCAATAGAAAGCCTATTTATTCATCTTTTAGATTATGTAAAAATCTCAATTTTAAAAAATTGACCCATAAGACTGGTTTTGTTGTCCAGGGTCACATATGTGTTTGTCAACTTGGTGTTAAATTAATACGTTTTCTTATTTCTGGAAAAACAGTGAATTTGTACATCTGAGCAAGTCCAACCACACCTTTAATGATACAGAAGAGCGATATTGTTTAGATTTTGTTTTCCAGCTGATGAATGATAAAACAATGACAGCCAATCAAAACCCTTTCAAATGTAAAGGCCTTGTCAGTTGTAAAAGTGAAACTGCAGCACACAAGCTTAGAATAAACATTTATTGTCTGTGGGTGTGGACACTAATATAGTTACCGCTACAATTATATTTACAGTGATCGATCTTGATGTGAACGGGCTATAATTCAGGCAACCTAGAGGCATTGCGTGTTACAATTTTGGATTAAAATCTGCATCTTTCATCTCCACCGCACTAATGCTGTGGATGAGCGGCTCTGTTGTCATCCTTCAACTGGATTTCACACTTTTTACGAGGCCACGAATTTCTGCATCTGTGTAACCTCCCCATAACCTTTGATACGGCATTGAACAAGCTGTACTTCTGCTGTGTCTGGTTGCAGAATAACTCTGCGTCAGATATGTTTCAATTTTACGCTAGTGAAAGAGATTTAAAGGATTTTAAAGCCGTGAATTTTTGGGAGCTCAAAGGATGTGCACGGCAGCAGTTTGGGATTGTATTCAATTCAGGTCACATTGACGTTGTAGCTGTGTTTTTTTACCAGAAGGATCTTGATGAAATGTTGGAATATTTTAAAGAGATAAGCTTGCACGTAGTTTGAGGTTTACATCCTTCCTCTGCTAGTTTTGGTCTTATTTGCTCAAGTGCTGCTCAGTTTAACTGCCGTGGGCTCTGGAGGTTGCTTCCTCATGCTAATAATGATAACGCATCTCTGTGTTTTCCTTAAGAAAGTCTCAGGGGTCCGAGATGTTCAGGGTCATGACTGTGACCTCAGGAAACTTTGGTCCCAGCCAGATGTGCTTCAGATCTTAGGCATGCATACAGAGAATTGAGTCAAAGAACTGTCAGTTAGTTTAATAATCATAATTATACATCTGCAAATGGATCTACTGTATCTACAAATAATGGAATAAATGAAATTTACTTATTTTGACGAAGTTTTGTCTTTATTCCAGAATTTAAAAGCAGACCCTGAGGAGCTGTTCACCAAGCTGGAGAGAATCGGCAAGGGCTCGTTCGGAGAGGTGTTCAAGGGCATCGACAATCGCACGCAAAAAGTGGTGGCCATCAAGAATATAGATCTAGAAGAGGCTGAAGACGAGATTGAAGACATTCAGCAGGAAATCACAGTATTGAGCCAGTGTGACAGTCCGTTTGTCACTAAATACTATGGCTCCTATCTTAAGGTGAGTGACCTTTGTGACCCCGCACGTATGACGAGCTCACAGCGTGACCTCAGGGATGTCTCAGAGGTGCTCGGAGCAGATATTTTTTGTTATTTATTAGCGTACTGACACAACGCTGTTTCCAATTTTGGTTGCATCTTTAAATTCGTCTCCTTTGAAAGACTGCTCCTTTGCCACCACAAATTCTGACAGATGCTTTGACTGTTGTGTCACGTGTAGCATCGCTTTTTTAGCGTCGTGCCATCAGCGTTGCTTTTTTAAAATGTTGCATGAGTCAAAAATAGTCCAGTTTTTAAAGCGTTATGAGACCCCACTGCAATCCGTTTCGTTCTGTCGCACTACATGTAGCTTGTTTTTGAATGCAAAAATGTTCTTTACGGTCAGGCAACCTTAAAGGGATAGTTCACCCAAAAATAGAAATGTTCCTTAAGCATCTTGTTTTGTGTTCTGCTGCAGAAAGAAAATCATAAAGGTTTGGAATGACGTGAGGGGGGTTTTGTGATGAAAGAATTTCTATTTCTGGGTGGAATATCACTGGGTGGACCGATTAGTTGCTCAGGCAACCCACCAATTTGTTGATTTTGCAAACAAGTAGTTTTGCACATATGCAGCATCATAACTTATTCCCCCCATGCCATTCTATTTCTATTTCCTCAGCTAAACACACAATTCATTTATTATTAAAATAGTCTCATGTTGCCTTACATGGTTCTCAGAATTATGACGTTCCAAACACACACACATCCATCCATCATTACATTTAACCCTTAACTAGGGCTGCACGATCATTTGCATCGCGATACCACCAAATCCTATTGAAATCAAGCTGGCTGCGATATGCAATGTGTCGATATTTATTTTAATGCGTAGCTTGACCGTGAAGCACGTCTCTGGGATCAGTAGGAAATGCTGCTCGATCTAAAAGCAGTGCGAGTTTGAGTCGCTTATATTGTGCATTTGAAAAAGCAACACCCGTCAAACATGATCATTATAAATATACTTTATTATCATAAAAATACCTGATGAGGCTTGAGTAACAGTGATAAAAAGATGTCCATAGGCATTTCCTAGATTCTAGAACGTGTTATGGTCTTCTTCTGCAGTGCGTATTTGGAGTTTCCGCACGAGAGCGCCCTCTGGCTTTCGGATGCAGCAGCATTTTCCCGTACTTCACTCAAAAGCTGTGCATAAATCACGTGATATTTATCGTCGGTTTATCGTGACAGCCCTACCCTTAACGCTGGAGGGTTAATAAATGTCTTCTGAGGTGAAATGACACATTTGTGAGAGAAAACTATTAATATTTGTCATTAATTCAGTCATCTTTCTGTTTTGAGACAAATTATAATCTTACCTTAATAGCAATTTATTTTGATTGAAAAACGTGCTATAATACCATGTGTTATGCGTTCTATATATTTGAGAATTTTCTGTATTTTTCATACCTCTCACTTATATCTGCATAAAAATATATTACTGTAAACCTGCTTTTTGTGGAAAGCGCAATAGTAATAAATGAAGTTATTTCATTAAACATTTACAGAACACATTTACCAACTGGAGTCATTTGGATTACTTTAAAGATGAATGTATGTACTTTTTGGACCATTATGAGACTTGTATAAGATGATAACATGGTGGCTTTTTAATAAAACTTTGTTTGTGTTATATTAAATAAGAAAGGAAGTCATACATCTGGGTTGCCACTGAATAAAAATGTTTCATGCATAGCAGTTTGTTTTGAAAGCATTTTAGCTTTGCGAAAATTGTAAGCAAAACTACTTGCTTATGAAGTAAGATTAAAGATGCCACATGGTTTTTCTTTCTGGATAAAGCAGAATTCACACAATCAATATGACATCAACCCGCTCTGCTGGCCTTCGTTATTACTATTTGGCTCAGCATCAGACAGCATGTTGGATACATTTCCAACTGTGCCAAAGTGTTAAAACACATCACACGTGGGCGTTCTTTAAATCAGCGCTGAACCCGTTCCAGTCTGTCTCTCTCTTGCTTTCCTCGATCACAGCGTGCACCAAATGTTTTGAATCTTTGATGTCCGTTTAGAGTTTGTGATTCTCGACAGAAAAACTTGCAGAATTAGCTCCAGTGTCACAAATGGAGACAGAAATGGTAGGTGTTCGTCCAATCAAAAAACTTGCAAGGTGACCGAGTTAAAAAAGCAACCACGATTATGTGCTTTGGAGTCACACTTCTTTGTGTTGTGCATTTAAAGCTGCTGGTCAGAGAGAGAGAAGCCGAGACAACAGCTATAATTTTGGCCTTGGGGAATTTAGAACATGTATTTTTGGAAGAGAAACATAGCCTGTAGCATCAGTTATTACTTTGATCATCTCTAAAGCAAAACAGTAAGTGAAGTCGCTGCTTTGCGCTGTACACAGCTTGCCTCTGTTTTATATAACTGTATTTTAAAAAGCTTTTACACAGCGACACAATGTAGACAACATTAGTGAGAATGGAAAGGGGTTTGACATCAGTAAATATAGTTGTTGATACCAAACACTGACAGTGTATGTATCTTGTGATATTTTAGTGTGTAGATATAACACTGGTCTATCCTTAAATATCTTAAAGGGATAGTTCACCTAAAAATGAAAATTCTATCATCATTTATTCACCTTCTTGTCATTTCAAACCTAATTGACTGACTTTCTTCTGCAGAACACAAAATAAGATATTTTGAAGAATATTGGTAAGCGAACAACGGCGGCACCCATTCACTTCTATTGTACCGACACCCAACCAATGGAAGTCAATGGGTACCGCCGTTGTTCGCTTACCAACATTCTTCAAAATATCTTATTTTGTGTTCTGCAGAGACAGGGAAGTCGGAATTACGTAAGGTTGAGAAAATGATGAAAGCATTTCATTTTTGAGTGTAATGTCCTTTTAATAGGGGCCTTTTCCTACTGCGACCACATTTCTTAAAGGCATAGTTCACCCAAAAATAAAAATTCTGTCACCATTTACTCACCCTCAATTTGTTATAAAATTCTTTGTTTGGTTGAACACGAAGAAAGATATTTGGAAGAATGTTAGCAACTGAGATTTCTGGGGCACCGTTGACTACCATAGTAGAAAGAATTATTGTGTTTTTTTGTTCTGTTGAACACAAAAGAAAATATTTTGAAGAATTTAAGAAAACAAACCGTTCTGGGGCACCTTTGACAACCATTTTAATGGTAGTTAATGATGCCCCAGAAATCTCAGTTGCTTACATTTTTCCAAATATCTTTCTTTGTGTTAAATAGAACAAATACATTTATACAGCTTTGGAACAACTTGAGGGTTAGTAAATGGTGACAGAATTTTCATTTTTGGGTGAACTGTACCTTTAATGCGACGACAAAAAAGGACCCCCGGGAAAATTTTGTTCTCAGTGAACTGCCCTGGGGTCTCATTTATAAACGTTGCGTACTTCCACGCAAAGGTTGTGATCTATTAAAAACAAACTTGACGGGAGACAAGGGGAAGTGGCGACACAGATGGCGAGTTGGTGAACTCAAGTCAGATATTAAAGTGATATTTCAGGCATGAATCAAAATTTCCCCATGTTTGACTTACCCTCAAGGCATCCTAAGTGAATGTGACTTTCATCTTGAAGAATAATGCAGTCGGAGTTATAATACCACGTGTCCTTTTACTTCCAAGCAGTAGAATGAATTGGGGGCAATTTTTTGAAGCTCCAAAAAGTGCATCCATCGATCAAAGAACGGCTCGACACGGCTCCGTGGTCTTAACAAAGGTCTTCTGAAGTGAATCAATGCGATTGTTTAAGAGAAATATCAATATTGACAGCGCTATTAATGATAATGTCTAACATCCGCTGCAGGAGAATGAGAGGCGTTCTTTGATCGATGGATGCACTTTTTGAAGCTTTAAAAAATTGCCCCTCATTAACTCCCATTCTACCGCTTGGAAGTAAAAGGATACGTGGTATTATAACTCCGACTGAAATATTTTTCTAGAAGAAAGTCACATTCACTTAGGATGCCTTGAGGGTGAGTAAAACATGAGGAAGTTTTGATTCAAGCCTGAAGCACCGCTTTAATGTCTCACACACATTTAATATCACTCCGTATCGTACGTCAAATCCACGTTGTCATGAAGATTAAATCTAGCAGTGTTGGTTGCGCTTGTACTGCGTGATAATTGTTTCATAAACACATCCAACTCAAATCTTAAATCAGAATTAAATCTAAATATTTAATCAGCGCTGTCCCATCACATTGTTCACTACGGGACCCTGCGTACGCACTCTTTTACTGGTGTGAGTGAAGCCTAATAATACAGGCAGAATTATTTTAAACTCTGTTTTCTCTTTTTTTTACACACACATTTGATTAAATATTTCACTCTTATTAATGGAGTTAAGCACTCAAGTGACGTCTCAAAGTTAAACAAAAAGTATAGATATATTTCTAGAGAATTGCTGCTTTTAAACATTTTCCTGTGGCATGTTGCGTGTTTTAATGTTTAAATGACAGCGAGGAGTGAAAAGTCCTCTTAAACTAAATTGCAGAACTCGTGCTCTAAAACATATTTAATGCATATAGAACATTTCTAACGAGAACAATGATCAACGGCGAGTACTTTGATATTATTGTGGACGCTGCGCGATCCGGTGGTGGAGCAGTACATTGGCTCATATCTTCCACATGTCTAGTCGTACCGTCACGTGAATGGAAATATGCATATGTAAATGATATGCAGATGATGTTATGCATAGTTAAACTAGGCGTTGTAAGCGCCATATATGGTTATATCGGGGAGGAGATGGGGTGGAGATACACGTACACGCAGATACGGGACTTATGCGCAGGTTCTGGCATCCTCTTCCTTTTGTGCATACGGACACTTTGACTGAGCGTTCCCACCAAACGCGACATGCGCGAATGAATAGCGCGTAGTTGGACGCTTGAACATTTTGAGTTTACTCGCTTAATTCGCGAGTGAAATTCACTTCAGAACAGACGCGAATTCGCGTCATGGGAGGGGCTTCTGCCAGGCGGCTCCAGTCTCGTGTATATATATATATATAGCTCAAATTGAGTAAAGATCGTTTTTTTACAATTTACCAGATTGTCCGACCTCCTCACTCACTTTCTTCCAAGCAAGATTCTTTTTAATCCTGTTTCGATAAAAGTAAGATGTATCGTACAGCTCCGGGTATCCACATACAGCAACGATGATTTTGTCCTCCATTGTTGTTTCGGATTTCTGCCTCCGCTCACTACGTCATAATCACGTCACTACTAGAGCAAGCTCCTGATTGGTTAACGCGGCGCGAATTTTCGCCACAGTTCAGATTTTTCAACTCACGCGAATCACGGGTTACGCGCGTCGAACGGCCGAAACGCTCGATTCGAGCTGCAGGATGTCCTATCGCGTCTTTGCATTGACTTAACATGTAAATCACTCGCGCTTAACGCTTCATTCGCGTTTGGTGGTAACGCAGCTTTAAGCCCATTGCACATTGAGTCCGAAATTTTCGTCCGAAATTTCCGCACGTTAAAAAATAAATACGACCTCACGTTGTGTCAGTCACATTACACACTACCTCCGATATTTTCGTCCGTCATAAAAAAATTCGGACAGGGTTCGATTTTCTGCGTTTTTCGCATCCGTAGGAATCGTTTTCAAAGGTGTTTTGGCTATTGTCCCTAATGTAAAACTCGTCCGATGCCACAGTTTGGTGCGAGTGTGTGTGTGCGTGTGTGTGTGTCCACACCTTAGACATACTGCCAGTCTCTGTTCAGGATCAATTGGTTCACGGAAATTGGTGGTCTTCTTTTTAATATGTGGCTTCAGTATCGCTAGCAAAGCATCAAACTGAGCAACTGACATATTGAAGTAAATTTGAAATCGGTCAGGATAATCCCGCAGTTCCATGATAAGGAGGTGGAACTCTCCTTCCTCGTTACGCAACCCGGACTGGATGGACTCAATATTTCCTCTTTATTTTTCTCTTTTTAAGAAGAGAGAGGACAACAAAATCGTCATCACTGCTTGAAGACTCCATTTTATATTGTTTTGCGATTTTTTTCGCAACGGATTAATAAATACGCATCGGACTCAGTGTGCAAGGTTTCTGTCCGTGACGAATTTTTAGGATGACGAATACGAAATAACGTATACGAAAATTTCGGATTGTAAGTGCAAAGACCTCTAGAGTGAAATCTACGCAAAGTTTTATGAATGAGACCTCTGGTTCCTACAACTAAGTTTATTTTCCAGCTAATATTGTCTGCCTCCTGAAAATCACTTGGAAAGCAGAAACGCGCCTCAACATGCTATGTGAATTTTTAGGCAACAATGCGTGTTTGTGGCTTCAAAGTAGCAAGTGAGTTACACACAAAAGTTTAATACCTGGGCTTAGAGGGTTGTTTGTGTCCCTCGAGGAAATTTGTGCACCTGTTTCAACACATTGTGCCAAGGCTGCAGTGCACAGAAGACCAGAGAGATAGAGAGAACCTCTCAGTGCACAGTAAAATAATAATGCGAAAGAACATTCTGAACTTTCCAGATGCATTAATACTAACCGTTAAATGAAGTAAATGAATTGTGTTCTTTCAAAAGGTATGAGGGGCCGTACAAGCCAAAAATCATTCTAGCACTCTCACACACTCACATTCTCCTTTCGCACACATACATTTTTCCTCTCACACACTCACATTCTCCTTTTTTTCACTTTTTCACTTCATTTTCAATGTCTACACACACACGCACAAACACAGTCTCTCTGTAACCCAGTTTTTACTCATCTCACTGGCTCTGGCTAATCCCAATTTAAAGGAGGGATTAGAACGTCTACCCTATCGCTAGCTAATGGCTCAGCTCTTTAGGAAAAGTTGTTTTTGTTGGTTGTTTGGAAGTTAATGGATTTTCACCGTCTTTTCTCATGCCATTTGTTCTAAATCCTCTCCATTTCTCTCTTGCTATAGGACACAAAGTTATGGATCATCATGGAGTATTTAGGTGGTGGATCTGCTCTGGATCTGGTATGATGCACAATGTTGTCTTCTACATATGGACTTTGTGTGTAAAGTGTTATGGAGTGAATAGTACAATGTACTATTTAAAAAAAGCTAACTAATAGTTTATAATTATTTTGCATGCAGAATAGACTACATTGAAAGACTTCAAATCCATCAGTAGTGCCACAAAAACCTGGATATAATAAACTAGTAAAGGCCAAAGTGGTTAGATATGTTATAAAAATAAAAACTTAATGTTTATATAACAGCTCATTGGATTTATGCATGTATAAATGTACTTTTATTTTTATACGCGTGGTATCATTGGTTACCTCCGTGTCTACACTGGATGCAGCCGGCACGACGTGACACAACAAATGCTTGTGCTTAATGGGTTTGTCGTGTCACGTCACATCCAGTGTTGACAAATTTTTAAATTATAATGGGTTCTATTGTCTTTTGATGCGTCCCGTCGCATCTGGTGTAGACATGGTTTAAAGCTATGATGTTTCTATTTTTCAGCTGGAGCCTGGTGCTCTGGACGAAACGCAGATCGCCACCATTTTGAGAGAGATCTTAAAAGGTCTGGAGTATCTTCACTCTGAGAAGAAGATTCACAGAGACATTAAAGGTATTAACGCTGAAATAAAACCAGTTTCAGACTCACAAACCATCTTATACATTTAAACATCTGGCAGTCACCTTAATCCAAAACAACTTGAATGGACGGGTGAATTTAGAGGATAGTTTTGTATCAGTCCAGTTGTTTCCTGGAAATCAAACTCATGACCTTGAGGTTATTAGCACCATGCAAGTGAGCTACAGGAATACTTGCATTTTGTATACGTAGATAGCAAGAGCTGGCTACAATTTCCAGTTTCAGCTTCATTAGCTGTGTTTCCATCCAAAGTTGCACATTGAACGTTTGAACAAAGTTGTAATATTGTACAACACATCTGCGAATAATGCAACGTAAGATAAACTGGCACCAAAGTTGAAAAATGGAAATTTCCGCAACTGAAGCGAATGTAGGTCTTTTTATTAATAATGCGTAACATAAATAATACAAAATCTATACTTTCGCCTCAGAGCGTGCAAACGAAATGCAATTAACACAGTTATGTCATCTTGCTTTCGGAGGCTCGTGCTTCTTTTGCTACGTAGTGGTTTTTTTGGGAGGTTTGTATGGAACCATTTTAATGGTAGACTTTGGCTATTCATAATAAGGCATTTCAGAATGACCAAAACAGCATGAGGCTATACAACTAGATTGGTTCACTGGTTAGTTATGCCATCTGGTGCGGCAAAGTCGCACAACTTTTTTTATGCACATCGCAGATATTATTCTAGTCTACGCGCATATCCTATCTGGGATAAATTGTATCCGACTCAATTGAACACACTTGTTTTTATGCACATTTATAGATGTCCTCCATCCAGCAACTTTCATGAGATATCCCAAAGTGCACATGAATATAGGTGGATGAAAACATAGCAGTTGAGCACCAATGAAAAACTTGTTTGGACAGTTTCACACAGAGATTCATGCATTTACTTTGGTTTGTGTTAATTGATTTTACAGAGTAATGTACATATATTTTCTCAGAGACGCATTTTCTACTGATTCTTTTGGTTTTCTGTATAATCTTTTTTAAAGACTGCTACACCAGTTTCAAATAAGTTACAACTTGACTCAACAGTCTCAAGAGCTACGGGTTTGTCTTACATGTGACAGAACATTACATGTGACAGGAGTTTCTAATGCTGTTTTATAGCAGTATTTCTGTATTTGGATATCATATCTCACTATTTGTTTGTACCTTCTGTGCCTTGTTTGTTCTTTAGCTGCAAACGTATTGTTGTCGGAGCAAGGGGAGGTGAAGCTGGCAGATTTCGGAGTGGCCGGCCAGCTCACAGACACACAGATCAAGCGAAACACATTTGTGGGCACACCCTTCTGGATGGCACCAGAGGTCATTAAACAGTCTGCATATGACTCAAAGGTGGGCGTCATTGTAGTAAAAGAATAAGCTCGTGTAGATTGTAAATTTTACAGAATGGAAAACATTGTCCACATTTAAGTCCATTTTTACTTTTCCTGACAGGCCGATATTTGGTCGCTGGGCATCACAGCAATTGAGCTGGCAAAAGGAGAGCCCCCCCACTCTGATCTGCATCCTATGAAGGTGCTGTTTCTCATTCCGAAGAACAACCCCCCCACACTGGAGGGCAACTATTGCAAACCTCTGAAAGAGTTTATCGAGGCCTGTCTAAACAAGGAGCCCAGTTTTGTGAGTATGCTCATCAAAAATTCCCAGAGTTCCTCCAGTCCGGTGGTCCACTAATTCTTCTGTTGACCTTGGCTGTGTTCTACCTAGTGATCTGCCTACCTAGGGCAGCATTTGTAGACATCTTGAGACCTGCTTCACACTTACTTGTTGCAAAAGATATTTGGGACATATTTTAAGCCAGCATCTCATGTATACAGTTGGAGAGTATAATCCCAGAATGCATTGTGGTTTTGTGTCGTTTAAAGGGATAGTTTACCTATAAATGTTATTTCATGCACCTTCATGTTGTTCAAAACTCTATTGGACTATCTCTTTGGAACACATAAGAAGATATTTTGAGAAATGTCTTGGTGGCTCACACACTGGAAGTCAATGGGAGCCAATGCTGTTTGGTTGTCAGAATATAGTTTCTTAGAATATGTTATGCAGATATATATGTCGCACATGCTACGAAAAAATCTGTCTGTGCGAAGAATCAATTTGCCAGTGTAGCACAATACAGCGATACAGTTTTGCACGTGATTTAGACCGAGCCGCTTGCTTTTGTGAGGTGTGTTTGTCGCGATGTTTGATTTTGCGTGGTGTAAATCAATGAATTCTCTGATTATTGCATTTGACTTATTTCACTCTTTTGTCGTTCTGTCTCTTCCTATCTTCCTGTCAGAGACCGACAGCCAAAGAGTTGCTGAAACACAAGCTCATCGTACGGTACGCGAAGAAAACATCCTATCTGACGGAGCTCATCGACAAATACAAACGCTGGAAGGCAGAACAGTCTCGAGCCGAGTCCAGCTCAGACGAATCAGACTCGTACGTTACTTAAAAGATTACTAAAAGGGTTTTTATGGTACACTTAACCCCGGGTTAACCTCTGGGTTAAGACGTTTAGCCTGGAGTTACTTGTAGTTTTGCGGTGCAAAATGTTAACAGTGTTGTGTATATTTGTGTAGCAACAGACAACCAGTCAAAACCTAAACAATACTTACATCCGTTGTTTAAACATGTAAATACATATAGAAAATGTCTTGGTGGATGTGTAAAAAAAGCCCATGATAGTCACTTAAATCATTTTCTTTATTCTTTTTTATTTCGTATGTTACTCAGAGAACCAGACGGTCAGGCATCCGGTGGCAATGACTTTGGCAATGACAACTGGATCTTCACCATTCGAGAAAAGGACCCCAAAAAACTGCAGAATGGAGCAAGTTCAACAGGAGATGAGGTTGGTGACCGCTCAAAATCACCTGATCATTGAGTACAAATGGTTGTTTATCGCAGTGTGTGATGTTCGCTGTTTATACAGGAGCCAAGCAAGAGACCCCAGTCCCAGAGTCTGTCCACTGTCATCACTCCAGTCTTTACCGAGGTAGGAACATCAGATTTGTCACTACCACAAATTGGCCGGTTAATATTATGGATCTGGTTATCCAATCACAACTGCTCAGCCGAAAGCATCACTGTTGACACCTGACAGTAACATGCATCAACGCTTATGACCTCCTCTGCTCGGAGGCCGAAGCATGTGTGTTGGCCTTAAAAAATGTAATCGACCGTACCGCCGAATGTACCTGTATTAAAAACTGCTTGTGATCAGATCACACCGAGTGTAAAAGGTGGTCTTTCTGTCAAGGGAGCCATCCATTTATGTTCAAGAGCCCCTTCGTATTTGTACTTGCGTGAGATATTTTTCAAGGATTGAAAGTGGCCCTTGGCTTCTTTATTACATCTTAAAAGCATCTTCTGACGGCGGCGTCACTCCCTCAGGCCTCTTACTAATCAGCGTGAAGCAATGAGGTATTTGTGGCGGAGAGCGGAAAATAGAGGGATGCTGGGAAAAAAAAGCCCAGGGACAAGTGACTGCACACTAATTTGTTCCACCCTCTTCTTCACTCAAGGACAAATCCTTCCATTTCCTGTCACGCTGTTTGTGAGAACGCAGTGGACTGTAGGCTGGACTGTCAGTCTTGTCACGCAGTATGAGAGATGCCTTAGAAAAGTTGTCAGGATGCATTGAGTGTAAAGCAGATGTGTAACAGACACCTATATGTATGTAACTATGTATATAGTTTGCATAAAGTTGCAGTTTGCAAATAGTGTACCGTACACACGGTATACTTGGCTTTTTAAAAGGTTGTGTTACATATACATATATACTATATATAGACGGGTAAATTAAAGGTTGTAGGTTCCAATCCATCAAGGGGTCATACTTGAACCGTCCGCAGTTATCATTACTTATTCCCAGGTCACTCTAGCAGTTGTAATTGGATAGTTCTTTGGATAAAGCGTTAACTAACTGTCAAATGTGTGTTCTGTCAGTTGAAGGGAGGAGCTGGAGAGACGCCGGTAAAGCCTGAAGTTCTGGAGGAGCTCAAGGAAGCCATTTACCTCGCTGAGGAGGCGTATCCGGGAATCTCAGATGTCATGGTCACCGAGCTTATTCAGAGGCTACAACGGTAAGGACTGCGTAGAACCTCGGTAGTGGCTCTACAGACTAATGCAGATATTTAAAGGGACGGTTACCCCAAAACTGAAAATTGTGGGTGATAGGTCTGCATTGTAATTTCAGTGAGAGCAACATCACGGTGTTCGGCCACAGCATAAGAATTCTGTCATTTATTCTTACTTTTGTCATTCAAAACATGACATATGACGCTTTCTTCTGTGGAACACAAAAGATGATATTTTGACAAATGTCAATATAATGGAAGTCAATTGGGGCCAATGTTGGTTGGTTACCAACATTCCTCAAAATATCTTCTTTTGTGTTTTGTGAAAGAAAGAAAGTCATACAGGTTTGGGATGACATGAGGATGAATAAATGTTAAAAGAATTGGGTGAACTGTCCCTTTAAGGCTGTAGTTCATTAACATGCAGTTGAAATTTAAGATAAAACAATGAATATCAAACATTCAGAGATGCGTAGGAATGGTGTGTTAAAATGACATACTTGGGTTAACTACTATAATTAATATTCATATTTTATTGTGTATTAACTGTATTAAATTAAATTAAAACTTCTCAACAGTTATTGATTCTTTGTGGAGGTCTCATGGAAGTTAAGTTTGGGCCACATAATGTTTATGTTGTTGCCACTAAAACCATCATAATATATTTTTACGAATGTCAATTCAGGACATACAGTGCCCTCCACTAATATTGGCACCCTTGGTAAATATGAGAAGCAAAGAAGGCTATAAAAATAAATCAGCATTGTTTCTCCTTTTGATCTTTTATTCAAAAAATCTACAATATTCCAACATTTCATTAAAGTAAAACTATTTGAAGTGTGGGGAATATAACATTAAGAACAAATGTTTTTCTTTAATACACCCTGGTCACAATTATTGGCACCCTTAGAAATTAGAGTAAAATATCTCCCAAGTGTATTCCCAGATATTTACATTTTCTTAGCACACCAAGGAGACTAGAAACATGATGTTGTCCAGTCATGACTTTTTGTTGCACATTAGAATAAATATTAGTAACACAAAGCCCAAACTCTCTTAATCATTTATCACGATGGATAAAACCAAAGAATATAGTTCTGTTGAGCTACTTAAAATACAAAATGGCTTTAAAGCGATATTTCAGGCAAAATTCAAAATTTCCCCATGTTTTACTCACCCTCAAGGCATCCTAAACGAATATGATTTTCTTCTGGAAGAACAATGCAATCGTTGTTATAATCCCAAGTATCATTTTACTTCCAAGCGGTAGAATGGGAGTGAATGGGTGTTGACTTTTTGAAGGTCCAAAAAGAGCATCCATCGATCAAAGAACGGCTCGACACAGCTCTGTGGTCTTAACAAAGGTCCTCTGACGCAAATCAATGCATTTGTTTAAGAGAAATATCCATATTGACAGCGCTATTAACTTAAATGTCTAGCTTCCGTTATCATTCGGGCTGCGCGTGCACTGATGATTGCTTTTGTAAGTTCCGGTGGCTTTTTTTCGTTTTGAGCCAATAGGATGTCGCTCCTACATGCGGAAGCATTTGTTACCGTCATTTGCCGGAAAGCAAGCATCGGTGCGCGCGCAGTCCGAGGGATAACAGAAGCTAGACATTAACGTTAATAATTAACGTTAGTAATTATAAAGATCTTCCATCAGCACACTGGTTCAAGATAAACATGGGTCACCGAACGCAAAATCAAGATCCTGCCATAGCCATCCCAGTTCCCTGATCTGAACACCGCAGAAAATGAGTGGGATGAACTGAAGATGAGAGCACCAACATTTGAAGGATATTAAGTAGGGGTGTAATGAGACACTCAGCTCACGATTCGGTACATATCTCGATGTTGGGTTCACGATACGATACACATCTCGATATTTTTAACAAAATTCAAAAATGAAACTGAAATTCAAATAACATTTATTTTCAAAATATTAACAATTTCAGTAACTTATTTTGTTGCACATACAACTTAATAAAGAATTTTAACATTTTAAGGCTTAACTGAAATTAGAATTAAGATCAGTGTCAATTTTGACAGCAAATTTTGATTTAGTTTTAGTCATAGTGTTTTGACTAAAATGCAATTTAGTTTTAGTCATCCCAATTTATCATAGTTTTAGTCTATTTTTAGTCGACGAAATCTACATTATATTAGTATAATCTATCTGGATTAACTAATTTAATTGGTGTAATTAAATGTTCCATAAAAAGATTTAACTGTTTCGACATAATTTAATTTACCTTAGAATTAAATTAAACCAGTTCATTACCTTTATTTTTCAGAAAAGTTCAATAACTACTGGATACGCATTGTTGTAACATAGAGAATATTAGACCATGAACGACATGTAGCAGTTCATTCAGTCTCATTTTGACTCAATTGTTCATTCAGTACATTCAACCAATGAAACGCTCTGACAGAGCTCACACTCAAGCGCTATTGGCTCGTGTCTCTTTGAAGCTGCGCTGTATTAACTTGAGACAGTAATGAATGAGAAAAATCTTTCAAAAAGACATATTACATAAACTGTATTACATTTCTTCAATCATGCAAATCACATACTTATTTTTTAGCATGTCATTCGATCTTTTAATATACAGTACGACTCACTTCATCGCTTCTCTGATCGGAACAGCGCTGGTTTCTTTGGGCTTACTTTATGTTGCATATCACGTTAAGCAGCAGCTCACGTTAGCGGATAAATTAACATTGGCATTTAAAAACGTTTGTGTTGCATTTGTAATGAGTTTCGGGGTGACTCGCCTGCAGTCACGCTTCAAGTTTGCTGTGTTTTAACGGCGATTGTGAAGGAAAATATGACGCTTTGTAAACCACTTGGAGACACAGATTGTGTCTTGTGCTTCTCTCTCTACCGCATAGTGAGATAAGCACACGTGACGCGCTGGCACAAGTAGGTACCGTCTTGACCGCTGAACGAATACAATTAAACATATCGTAAAATATCCCCATCTCTCTACGATGCGCATCGTAACATTTTTGCATCGCGAAATATCGTAATATGAAGTATCGTTACACCCCTAATATTAAGAGATTCTGTGTGAAGGAGGTTGCTGAAAGTTTGAATACAAGGGTGCCAATAATTGTGACCAGGGTGTTTTAGAGAGAAAAAAAATCATAAAGTAATATTCCCACCACTACAAATTGTTTTACTTTAATGAAATGTTGGAATTTTGTAGATTTGTTTGTATAAAAGATCAAAAGGAGAAACAATGCAGATTTATTTTTACCAAGGGGTTAGTGGAGGGCACTGTATTTTAATTTCCAAAATTATACAAATATAAAGATATCTCGGCTTTGATATGTCAAAGATGACAAATAAATCTATTTCTGTTCAGCTGCTCGAGCTTTCTTCACGCATGGATTGATCAGCTTTATCTTTCCCACATGCAGGTTCTCTAGGGCAAGAACATCCTCCTCCTCGCACCAGTGATTATTCCATTAGCCTGTCCGTCTCTCTTTGGTCCCGCCCCCCGGCATCAGCTCAGCGAATCCTTACACCAGCAGACTCTGTGACGTCTACCCTGGAGGACCAACTGTCCTTCAATAGCTTATCAAGAGAACTTATCAAACTCCTCAAGCTTCCCCTAGTTTCACTTTTCTTTTATAATCTCCTGGAACACTCTCTGGAGTGAGCGGGTGTATGTGTCATAGTGTGTTTCTAATGAAGACAGCATAGGTCGAAACATAGATGTAACTCATTTGGCGAAGCACAGAATGAGTCGGAGACTGATAGTTTTGCATCATGGCACCCGAGCTTTTGGAAGAATGCATTAGGCGTATGCCATCACAGGGCAGCGAGATGGGTCGTTTGTCTCATCTTTAACAAGATAGTGTGCATGACAAAATGCATGTGTGAAGATGTATGTCTGTCGGTGCGTGTGTTTTCAAGCCCTGGCGTGAAGGAGATTGCAGTTCTCGTGCTGAAATCTCAGGTAATCTGCCGCGAGCAGAGTAGTCATCCAGAAAGACAGAGGGCGCTGTTTGGATTTGTGTACAGATCTGTGTATATAGTCTCAGTTTTACAGACCTTTAAAAGAGATGATGGATTTTTGCAAACGAATCACTGTGTACAGACGGCCAAGAGCTTCTGCAGATATTGTTAGAAACAAAAGAAAGGTAAATATTTAAAAATCATGAAATGGCCATTACTGAAATGCCTTGCCTTTTTATCAAATGTACATTTTTGGGGGTGATCTGTTAATTTTAATAAGAAATTAAAGGGTTTTACTCATAAATAAGAATTAAGATCCTACCAACAGTCTCGGCTTTCTTATTGATTCACTCCCAAAACTCAATCGTATTGAAATTCAGAATTTATGGTAGAGGTATACTTTATTGAAGCACTTCATCAAAAGCTGATTCTTTCATTTCATGCATTCTTATTGAAGCTGTTGTCGTTTAAAAGCCATTTACAAGTCGACATCATGTAAAAAATCTAGAAATACATATTTCCCAAAAACACTGAATGCAAATGTTTAAGTGGTTATTTGTAGTCACTCCATAAAATAACACCATTATCTACAAAGGTGCAAAAATGAATTCCCTTTAATACAGCTACTTAAAGATCAATATCTATTCATAAAAAAAGTAGTTCTAAAACTATATGATTCTTTCTTTTGGAGAACACAAAAGAAGATTTTTTTTTTAATGTTGGTAACCAACACTGGCCCCCATTGACATGCATTGTATGGCCACACAACCACAGAGACATTTCTCAAAATATACATTTTTTGTGTTCCACAGAAAAAAGTCATATACATGTTTTGAACAACATGAGGATGAATAAATTACAGATTTATTTAGTTTTGGGTGAACAACACAACAGGAGGTTCAGTCTCATGGTTTTCCACAGCGGTGGTTATTTGCATTGCTTTGCTAGTCCACCACCCAGAAGAACACTCTTTTCTTTACTCTTAATTGATAGTAACATAACACACTAATAAATACAACCCACCTTTAAGGGCACCAACACACATCTGATAGTCTACTGACCATAGCGGTCATCCTCCAGCACATTGTAGGCAGAATTGGCCATTTCTTGGAAATTCTACTATGATGAATCCCAAGCCAAACCAGGATAAGAAAAGGGCGAATCAGTTCTCGGATCAGTAGTTAAAGACATTAGACACAAACACTTGTAAGCTGGAGGATGACGAAGTGATGCGTTTAGATCTTCGTCTGTTTGACCTCTGATGAAACCGAATCTCTCTTTGTCATCTCAATATCTTTCTTTTCCTTGTCTTCTGGCTCGTGCTCTATAAATTTAGCCTCGATCTCTGCCGGGTCTATGTAGGTGTAGAAGTAAGCCATGATGGAGAAGATTATGCTCACGGCCACTAGGAGCGAAGCGAATAGTACGTATTCTGCCCACTGTAGAAAAACACACACTTGTGAAATCACAGTTGCAAACAGAAAGTGCATTTTGACCCACGGTGGTCAAAAAAAGACATACCTGGTCCCGAAGTGTGCCTGCCTCGGCTACGATGAGCACAATAACGTTGCCCACGGCTACGGTCAACAGCCAACCCGCCTGGAGGACAGACTTCATGTTGCTTGGAGCCTAAAAGGTAACACGTTGATATGATGAGCATTTATATTCCATTCTTTAGTTTGGTTCCAACTTCAATACTTGCAGGGAGCTGTATTTTGGGTTGGAAATGAACTCTACCAGAGTTTTAGGAACGCGGTCATACCTGTGCATAAGAAAAGTCCAATCCAGTGACGGAGAACATCACTTCTCCGCAGGTCATCAGAAAGTACTGAATGACCTGCCAGGCCATGTGGACAGTGTTTGGCTCGATATTCTCTGTTTCCTTAATGTTCTCGCCACACTGGAAACACAACCAAACATCACTTGCTACCACATTCTAGTCTATTCGTTGTTAACAAATGACAGTGGCTTGATGTCAGAGTATCATAATGCTTTATGTACCTGGATGGCATTTGTCAAGTTGTTGAATCGTGACTTACGTTTGTGCCAAAACTGAAGTTGCTGGGGATCAGGACCGTGTAGGAACTACCGAAGCCGAGCTGCATGGTGTAACTGCACATCTCTCCTGCCGCGTTCGCAATACTGAAGTCAGTTCTGGGAAGACATAAAATCCACATTAAAAACAGGCAGTCAAGATTCAACGTTAAAGATGGATGTCTTGCATTTAGATGGCTACAATGTATTTGTATATTTACATAGTTGTAGCTATCATGCACATGTACAAACAATTCATACCGCATCACCGCAAAAATACGTACTTGCCCTGGCGAACGCTTGTGTTGTTTGATACTTTCAACGGAGCGATGAAACCCAATGTTTGAGACTTCGTTGAGATGTTTAGCGGTGATCTAAAGCCATTCACAAACCTAGGAAACATAAAACCAGCCAGTTCAATTAGAAGTATTGTTGATAGCTTCAGAATCACATTCTTTTGAATAAAAATGAGATGGAAGAATAACAGTTTGAGAAGAAGAAATGGACTAACTTGATGTCATTAACGCCTTGCTCTGGTTTCTGTTTTAAGTCTTGAAGCTGAAGTGGATGAAATAAATGGTTGGTGATAACTTACAATCAATGTATTTTCTTTATGCGGTGAGATGTTGTCCTATCCGATAACTATACAGATAAGCTGTGCACTTACAGTTTCTAGGATACCTGCAGCATTAAATAAAACCGTTTGTCTCGCTCCTTTCAAGAAATTAGTCATAACAGGGTTTCCTCCCGCAACTGACACTGTAAAGCTGTCACCGTCAAATGTCAAATAATCGCCCGAAGCCTGAGACGGGAACAACAAGACATAAAAATGTAAATTACTGTTGTACTCTATTAATTACTAATACATACGACATAATTTATGTGATTTCATGTGGTGTGATACTTGCCTCAAAAGCAAGTACATTAAATGGCTGTTGTCCAGACACAGAAACAGCCAGATCTCTGCTCTCCAAGTTCAGGAACTTTACTTGGGATTGGGAGCTGGAGGGGAACTTAGGCAATGTTTTCTGTTGGGTTGAAAGGCGAGTTGAAAACATAATTATTTGCCTTGCTCAGGCCATGTATCAAGTGCATGAATAGATATCCTTTTATAAAGCTAAACACATCAATAGAATTCTACAGGTGTCCTTTTGCAAAACAATTACTGGGTTGTTTCTGCGTTAGGGCTGCATGATTCATTTTAATCGCGATTAATCGTAACCTGTAAAGAAAATACATTAATTTGAATTGTGAACTATTTCCGCCTTCCAAGATTACTTAAGCATACTTAAACGTGTGTACAGATGACTACACCGGCAGATTGTAACATGTATAAATTGGCTGTACCGTTTAATGAATAGGGCAAATACGTTCTAAGATGACAGAATAATTGCGATTATTAATCGCGATTCAAATTTTGAGCAAAATAACGGTGGTTATCATTTTACCCATTATCGTGCAGCCATATTATGTGTATCTGCGTTAGGGCTGCACGATTAACTTTAATCGTGACTAATCGCGAACAATTTCCACCTCCCATGATTTATTAAGCATAATCGTGGTCAGAAATTGTTTTTTTTTCGGGGGGGGGGCTGATTATACAGATGATAGAGTGCTTTGAAATACAGTGTTGCAGAAGTTCAACAGCGGCAGATTATAACATGTATTTATTGGCTGTAAAGTTTAATGAATATGCCGAATACATTCCAAACTGACAGAATAATCACGATTATTAATCGTGATAAAAAATAGCAATGGTTATCATTTTACCTATTATGGTGCAGCCCTATTTTGCGCGTAGTTCTGCGTTAGGGCTGCACAATTAATTAGAATCGTGAATAATTTACCCCTCCCATGATTAATTAAGCATAATCATGGACAGATTTCATTTTTTGGGCAGGCTGAGTATACAGATGAGTGATTTGAAATACAGTGTTGCGACAAGTTCAAACGCAGTAGATTATAACATGTATTAATTGACTCTAGAATTTAATGGCTATGCCGAATACATTCTAAACTCACAGAATATTCGCAATTCACATTTTTTGCAAAATAATCGTGATTATCATTTCACTCGTTATCGTGCAGCCCTCTGCGTGTATCTGCGTAACTCACATCGATTTGAATCTGCAGAAGGGCGGCAGCCACGAATGCTAATGCAGCCAGCAGCATACCAATGGTTATCCTCCGTAGAGGCCTAGAAAGTTACCACACACACACATAAATACATATATACACTTTCAATTCATGTTTTGAATTGAATGTATATCATGAAGGCTGTAGGCATGAAGCTGCACTTACGTTAAGTTAACGTGGCACTTTTTGATAAGTGGATAGACTAGATTGTCCATGATGGGCACCATAATAACAATCAGAATGGGGTTGACAATCTGCATCGGAACGCAAAGAATGCTGTCAGTTCACATTATGAACATTGACATTCACCAATGTTAATATGGTTTATCCTGATGTATGAAGCAACAAATCCATCTTACCTGCATCTGATCCGGTTCAATATTAAATGCTCCCTATGGTGGCAGACAAAAGAGAAAATGATAGTTCATTTATATAGTTAGTTACACACAATGACATATACATATTCGATTTTTTCTGTTCTTTTTTGGAAACGTACAAAGTTGCCATTCATAGTGGTAGCCTGGAGAGTCCAGCGGGAGCCCTGGAAAGACAAAACAACGGTTTGGAAAACACAAGGTTAAAGGTTTTTGTGTGTGAAGCATTTCTTGAGAATGTGTATGTGTGTGGCATCACTGTTTGTCCTTATACTGACCTGCTGATCAAATAAAGCCCAGAACATTGGCAGAGGGATATAGAGGAACATCACCTTTAATACCATCTTCACTTGAGCGATCAGAAGTTTCTGCAAAGAAGGAGACAGTAAATATGTGTGTTCTGTTATAGTATTTTATAGTGTACATTTTTAGTGTCTCTGTGTTTTATCAGTATTTTTAGTATGTGTGTTCTCTGTGAATTGAACCCACAGCATTGGTGTTGCAAGAAAAGTATAAAACGGATAAATGTCAGTGAAAATGTTAGTATACATGTGTAACATACATCATATTTATCTTCGGCCCAGTCCATCCAGTGCTCTCTCTTTGGATACTGCTTACCACGTTTTTTGAAACGGTTCTTAATTGCAAACTAAAACAGAGAAAACACAAGAATCAGCATAGAGTTACTTAAATTGTTGCATACAATTACCAACTAAATAAAGTAAAATCAATTATGCTAATTGTTTTGTCTAAAACCAGTAATGCTTTCTTCAAATTTAGCTAATTGTGACAATTGTGTAATTAAGTATTAAAATAAATTATAATTTATATTCTTACTCCAATGCATTTCATGACTTGCAGCAGGACGTTGCCTTTAGGGGTGTCCATAACGTACATGCCTTTGCCTACGATAAACACAACTGCACAAAGAATATGTTAGTCAGTCAATGCTGCCACCCAGTGGTCGTAACGAGTATAGCACTACAGACTCGACACTCACTGAGGGCGACCACCATGAGAGCTGCCGGGACGCCGAAAGCCAGCGGGTAACATTGCTGCTTTGTGTGGATACCGCACTCCTGAGCTGAAGAACAAAACAAATTTACACAACAACGATAAGAGAGACGGTACTGCTTTATTGACAAACAAATGTAAAGCGTGCAACGCATGCGCAATACACACATCTCAGAATGGGAGTGATGAGCGTGGAGAGAAGACTGCCGGCGTTGATAGACAGATAAAATATGGAGAAGAAAGTGCTCCTTTGTTTTTCCTGGAAAAAATCAAACATTAAGGAATACTTTAGAAATACGATTTATAAATGATGTAGTATTTTTCATAGTTAGTTCACGTTCGCTGTTACATTAAGTAGGCTAATGTTAACAAATACAACCTTATTGCACTGCATTTTGTCTTATTTTCTAGTAAAACGATCAAAAAGTTCTTATATTAAGATACGTTTACTTGACAAGGAATCTTGCCTAATATATTTTGTCTTGTTTTATGAAAGAAAATATAAGAATTGAGTAAGTTTATATTTAAAACAACAAGCAACAATATCTGCCATTGGGGTACGAAAAAAATATTGAATTCTTTTATTTTTCTTACCCCGTTGGGAGATTGATCTCGATTTAGGAATTATTCGATTTTTTTTCGATAAGAAAATCATGTATTTGTTAACATTACTTAATGTAATAGATAACATGAACTTACTATGAAAAATACAGCATTTAGTCATATTAATTCATGTTCATTTGAAAATGTACTAATAGTTATGTATGCTGTAAAACTAAATTGTTCATTGTTATTTCATGTTAGCTAATGCACTTACTCATTTTAACCAACACAACCTATATATTCCATTATAAAATAATATATTCGAGTTTAAATGTGGAACTAAATGTTTCAAACTTTGGCACCTTTGAGAACTGGTGTCAATGTGGCAGGGGTGGAGGAGAGTGCTGATGTCTGCGAATCAGTTGTGTAACTCTATTTGCTCATATCTAACACACTGTATCAGAGACTCAACCTTGAGCTCTGTTAATATACCAGAACAGCTGATTAAGAACAATCAGCCTCAATAATGTACTGCGGAATAGGATTTTGTGTGTACGTGTCTGCACTTTCACACCCTGTATGTGTATGTGTATGTGTGTATACAGTAGTGGTCCACATGCCTGATGATCTTCAAACTGATCTCCTCCAAACGCAGCCACACATGGTTTAATACCGCCTGTTCCCAAGGCAATAAGAAGGAGTCCCACCATGGACAAAGCACTAAAATAAAGGAAATTCATTCACTTCACTACAAATAATAACCAAAGATAAATTACAAAACTTAAATCACAACGAGTGTTCAATAATAACATTCAATAATAACATTTTGTAACACAATGCATGTCCAAAAAGGTAACTCACATATGTAAGGACAAGTTGTCAGGTGTGCCATCTCTATCGGTGTCCGTGATGTCATGGATGGAGCTGACGGCCATGACCACCTGGCCAATACAGTACACTACGGACAGGGACACGATTGTCCTGCAGAAAGTTGAGGTACATACACATTTACATCAATTGTAATCAATTCAGATGTACTTGTTATGATGGCCCGAATCATTGCACTTCATTACATCCTAGTAGGGGATTCACAAGTTAACCAACACCAGGTCAAACTCACTTGAACTTGCCCAGCCATGAGTCAGCAATGACGGCCCCCAGGATGGGCGTTAGGTAGCACAGAGCCACAAATGTGTGGTAGATGGTGGTGGCCAAATCATCATCCCAGCGGAGGAAATATCTGAAGTACAGCACCAACACAGCTGCAGCGCAGAGATGTGATCAGTGACATCGATTGAAAAGAAAATAATGTGCTTTCATAAACACAGGTCTCGTATTATTGTTGGTTTTTGTGGTCTTACCTCTCATGCCATAGTAGGAGAATCTCTCACAGAACTCATTCACCACAATGAAAAATATGCTTATCGGATAACCACAGCACTCCGGCTACAGACACACAAAAGCGTTCAAATACAGTATTTACATTAAAACAAAATAATACTACATCCTGATAATACATCCCTTGTCACAAAACTAGAAAAATGATTTGTTATCAAATTTCACACAGATGGTTAGAAACCAAATACCTACAGTTGTATTGATTAGAAATGATAAATCGTATCGATCGATCAAATCTTACACTTTTCCTGGTCTTCTTCTCTTTTCCATGCTCTTTGTCTGCCAAACATAATGCAAAATGTCATTACAACAGCCTGTTTTGCATTTGTATAAATGTTATATTTTAAATGACTGTCGTGAATGTTGTGCTGCTTTGTTAAGTAACACACAGATGCGTGATATATGTTCATATTTTTATGTATTTATTGTTGTGTTAAGACTCAACAATCATAACTTTGAATGAAAGACCTGAGTAAACTACAGTGTAATACATTTTATTCTGATATTTTAAAGATTTTAATATCTTTACAGAATGGTAACATTCTTTTAAATAAAAAAAACAATATACCCTACTGTAAAACAATATGCAGTTCATGAACATTAAAAACAAACATTACAGAAAGGTTACACTGTAAAAAACAGATATTTTCTGGTAGCTGGGGCCCCAGAAATATTCCCTAAAGTAACCGTTTGGTTATAGTTTTCTCAGTTTTTCTTGTCAATTTGCAGTCTTTTTCTGTAATTTGACGGTTTTTGACCGTTTTTCAGAAATATGTGAAAATCTGCTAATAAAACAGGAACATTTTGGGAAATTATATGTAAAAAATAACATAAAGGTTGTGTTTATCTCTTCCGTCCATATACTGTCAATATTTTCTTTGCAGGTGCCAATTTGAAAATAACCATTAAGGGCTCACTTACCCTCCATGATGACGGCTATGTGGTTGGCTTCTAGTCCTTAAAGATTATCCTTTAGAACAGAGACACACACACACACACACACACACACACACACTCCTCGAGACAGATGGAACTGACTCTGAAGGCCTGGTACACAGGTAGCACAGTTTTATAGACTCTGCGCAATAAACCTCAGAACACCACAGGGTTAAAATAGGATTGACGGTGTATTTTATGACAGCGTATGTTAACAGTAATGTGACTGTGTGGGGGGAATGAGGGAATTAAGGAGTTGTTTAGTTATTTACGGCTCCCTTATCGATTTCTACTGCAAACCAAACCATGTGAACTTTTGGCCTTTGTAATAAAATAGACAGTTAAAATTAATACAAAAAAAAAAAAAAAAAACAAAAAAAAAAAAAAAAATATAAAAAAAAAAAATAAAATTAAATTTTTATAAAAAAAACAAATATTATATAAATAAAAAAAAAAAAAAAAAAAAAATAAATTAAATAAAAAAAATATAATAATAAATATAATAAAAAAAATAAAAAATATGAAAAAATAAAAAAAAAAAAAATAAATAAAATTAAAAAAAAAAAAATATAAATATAAAGAAAAAAAAAAATATTTTAGTATAAACAGATCTCTGTTGTGAAAAGTATCAAGCAAAATACTTAACAATACACTTTTAATCATGACACAGATAGTGAAGGCTTATTTAATGTAATTATTAACTCCTTTCACATGACTCTCAATAGCTCAAACTGCATACTGACAGAAAATCGATTAGATACGCCGGGTAACCCTGCCACATCGAAACACTCCCAGCACACAACATGATCATTCACAAACCCCCTCATAATGCCATTTATTACCTTTTCAAGATAGGTTTAGATACAACCCCGTTACACAGACACCTGCCACAACATCACTACAGTTATGACAACATAATCACACAGTTGAGATTTACTGACTGTGATGTTGATGTGAACGACTCTTACAAACCACAATGTCATTGTCAGCTGTTATGCACAGGTGTTGAAGTCTTTCGTTAACTCGGTACACCAAAAAGAGGCCAAAACATCGACACTCACATGAGATGACTGGCGTTTGGAGATTTGATGGTTTGATTTGATGGAAGTGACAGAGAGAGCGCGAGAGACGTAAACAAACTGCCCAGCCCGAGCTCAGATAGGAGAGGGGGCAGATTGACAGGACAGTGCGAGCGTAGAGTCCAGTCAGCATGTTTTATTCAGAATGCACAAAATGTAGGCAAAAAATGCAGTGCTTTATCCAAATGATCTCTCTAAACAACATGGCGAGAGCTTTAAATATGACAGAGATGATTTACGACAAGATTAATGCCGGCCAATTGATACTAGAAATGTGTCTAAAGGCCTCATAATCTGAACACTGCGGTAGGTCATAAACCAAAGATTAAAGACTGTAAATTTTGTACATATGAGGAAAAGCAATCAATTCATAATGAACTTTATAAGGATCTTGGATTGAGAAGGAAATGATAAAGTGTGCTGTAATAAAGACATAAAAAATGTTCAAGAGGAGCTGCGATTTACACGAGACTGTTGAGCAAATCAAAACTGAAATGCGTGTCAGCGTGTTTAGACGCGACACTCAACTTTGAATAAAAGATGCAAGTAAACTGCAGTATAATACATTTTAATCCGAGATCTGGGGACTTTGATATCTTTACAGACTGGTAACATTATTTTAAATAAAAATAACCCCCCATATCTAATATACCCTGATATAAAACAATTTACATTAAAACAAACATTACAGAAAGGTTATAAAAATCCTTGTGTTCATCTCTTACGTCCATACTGTATACATTTCACATCCAGCCCTCCCACTTTGGCAAGAGATCTTAAAAAAACAAAAGCAGGACGAAGAAAGAATTATTGCACTCTCCTACAAAGAAACAGCACTAGTTTCTTGACTTTTAACATCTCTATGAAAAAACAAAACAAGGAAAAGTGGTTGTACGGGAAGTTCGAGTGGCTCAGGTGATCGTAGGTATTTTGTACAGTAAAGCTCAAACTTCCTGCTAGAAAAATAAGGAATGTGAAAGTAAAAAGGCTGATTCTTAATGTTTGCCAAAGTCTCCACAGCAAACACCCGTGAATAAAAACTGCCTTCTTTCAATCGTTCAAGCCACGTGAGGATTTTTAGCCATTCCAGGCGCAAGACACACCAGTTCCATCCCGATGTCCTGGATGCCGACTGATGGGAATCTGTGCTTGTTCAAGACATATAACAGATGGCAATTAAATACCATTTATTCTTTGTTCTCTCTGCGATTTTGTGTCTTTATGCAATATGTGCTCGCTCTAGCTGTGGGTCCGGTCAGAGGTTTAAGGCCAGGGGTGAGAGGTCACACGGAGGAGGCGGAGCTAGGCATGCCATGCAGGGTGGAGCCGCTGGGCGTGCCACTGATGGCATTGAAAATGTGCAGCGAAACAGACAGAGCGCTCTTGGTCCCGCCGTACACTGCAGAAATCTGTTAAAGAGGAAAAACATTTCAAACTGACATTTGGGTGTTGATTTATACTCTTTTTGAGATGGGATCAATGAAAAGTGGCATTACCATCCGATCTACAAAGGCCAGCACAAAAAAGAGAGAGAGATTAAAATTCACAAAAAAGCACACATTTGTATTTATTATGAGGTGTCTGTAAACATGGAGCGCGATAGTGAGCTCGTATTCAAAAGTCTTCAATGAAAGCGTGTGTGTTTATACTCCTGACCTGTTCATGCATGATGTGGGAAAGCTCTCTGGTCAGATCTCTGTAACTGGCTTTCATCTCATCGTGATATTCCTGCTGGTCATCCTTGATCAGTCTTTCATTTACAGCCAGCGCCTGTCCGCACGCTTCCACAAACTGCCTGCATGCACAAACACAACACACATATTTAGAGAAAATACATTCTTGGGCTCTGGTTTGCTTTTGCAAATAAAGGCAGACACCATTTATATACCTGAAGACTTCTTTTAGCTGCTTGACTTTGTTATCTGGGTATTTCTTGGCGCAGGCATCATCAAGAAACGTTCTGGCATATGTAAGCGGTCCAGCATTGACCTGAAGTGAAAGATACGTACAGAAAAAAAAAACAATTAGATGCATTAAATGTGTCATTAGGTTGCTTAGGTATTTATAGGTCCGGTGTATGAAATTTAGCGGCATCTAGAGGTGAGGTTGCGAACTGCAATCAACGGCTCACTCCACCCCTCCCCCCTGCCTTTCGAAGCACTAAGGCGGGTGACACAGAACTATGATGTCGTCACGTTTTCGCTTCTTTGCCAAAGGAGATAACATATTTACGAAATGCGCTCTGTAGAGCAGTTTGTCCATTTTGGGCTACTGTAGAAACAACATGGCGAATTCCATGTGAGGGGACCCGCGGTGTGTGTAGATAGAAATAGCTCATTCTGAGGTAATAAAAACATAACGCTTCATTATATAAGGTCTTTATACACCTCTGAAGACAAAGTTATGTATATTACCTTGCATTTCTGTCAATAGATCCTCCAAAAAATGACACGCTGGACCTTTAAATCATACATTTTTAGAGACTTTTCTCTTTACGTGGATGTCAAGTGTGGTGAACTTTGACATGCAAATTTCGACCAAATTGCTCGATTCGGCGATGACTGAAAATTCTAAACGTCTGCCTTGGCCACCCACAAAAATTGGCCAAAAATGTTGCCTCCTGTAGGTTATTTCAGTCTGTTCATATTGTATGCATGACACACACCTGTACACTGATGCTCCCCTGTAGTTTAAGTTGGAGACGGATCATGTCGACCTCAGTTGTTGCGCAGAGAGCGCGTAGTTCCGCCACTTTCCCACTCATCTCGTCTATGGCCACCTCGATGGGACTCAGGTCCGTGTGGTGCTGATACATCACCGCTATTCTCTTCTTGACGTACGGGAAACAGTGAGTGGCTGAAACACAAATGAGAAAGTCAATCAACATAAAATGATTCCGCTGGACAGATGCGTTCATAGATACATTTGGCTGGAAACAGAACATGGATTAACTAGTGTGTCTGTCTCTGGTAACCTGGTTGAGACCAAGTTTCAACCACAATTTTGGTAAATTGTTACACGTGACTGCAGTTCAAGGTTCAGGTTGTATTAATGCAGGAAACGCAGAGCAGACTGAAATGCAATTATGAAAGATAATTGAGAAGCCAAGGACATTTGCTCATAAAATATTATTACCCTGTTTACAGATTATACACACAGAATGCGCTTTACTCTGTGTACATCCTCTATACTGTGTAAGATGTACAGTAATACATGTTCTGTTGGTTTTACTGTGTAAATGTGAATAATATAAACCTATATAATATGTGTGCACAGTTATTGATTTATTAACCACAAGCACGTGACATATTAAAGGGATACTTCACCCAAAAATGTCAATTCTGTCATCATTTACTCACCTTCGAGTTGTTCCAAATCTGTATACATTTCTTTGTTCTGATGAACACAGAGAAAGATATTTGGAAGAATGCTTATAACCAGACAGATTTTGCCCCCCATTGACTCCCATAGTAGGAAAAAAACAATGGTAGTCAAAAGTGCCCCAAAACTGTTTGCTGTCCTACATTCTTCAAAAAAAGAACAACTCGAAGGCGAGTAAATGATGACAGAATTTTCATTTTTGGGTGAAGTATCCCTTTAAAGATGAGACAGAGCACAGGTCAGGGAACAACATTATAACAGCGTTGTACCCATGTTGTAACAATAATAAACAAATTGCAGAGCACATTCATGTAATATAACATCTCAAAATACTTTATAAAGTAGGGATGTAGATCATTATAAAGTGGGATGATCTCATTTGAAAATGTACAACTTTATAACACAGCTGAGAGCTTTATGTATTTGTAGCATTACATAAACTTGCCTATTCCTTCACAATTCATGTATTATATGTTGTGTTTAGACACGAACAAATCCACTCACTAGTAAGGACCGTCCTGCGTTTGCACTGTTCCTCGACCCCACCGTGCCTCTTGCCCGACTCTGTAAATGGTGTTTCGAACACAAACCGCCGGATGTTATGGCTCCTCTCAAAGTCCGTCTTTCTCTCCTCCAGCTCTTTTTCCTCCAGGTACGGGGTCACGTGCGTCACCTGGATGTAGGCAAACTTTGCCTCCAGGTCTTTAGGGTTCACCTGAGGCATATGGGGAGAAGATCATGGTTTACATGGATGGAGTAAAATGCAGATAAATAAATGTATATGAATAAACACAATTCATCCCTATGGATACGGTAGGATGAAGGTGTCACTGAATTATCATGAAGACTCGTATGAAAAGAGTTTTACTGTATCTCTGACGTAAATCTCTTTGTGTGTGTGCGTGTGTGTACAGACAGTTAATGTGTGTACTAATCTTTGTACTTGTTTGTTTAATCTTTATAGACGCCTTTGCTTGTGCTTTCTGATTAAAATGTGTCTGCTCACCCTGCCAGAGTCCTGGATCATTTTGACATTTTCTTGGCCAAACTTGTCCGAATAAAGTTTGAGGAGGCGTTGGGAGATCTCAGAGAGAGGAGTAAACTTTGGTTCTTTATAGATGTATTCCTTTCCGTCCTCATCTTCAAAGAAACCCTGAAACAGATGCACAGTCTCGGTCACAATCTGTGTGAGAATGTAACCAAACAGTTCTTGGCCACCATTTCACAGTAGGAAAACAATATTTGAAGATACACAAAAGAAGATATTTTGAAGAATGTAGGAAAGCAAACAGTTCCGGGGCGCTTTTGACTTTTTAAGAAAATTGCAATTTTTCCTACTATGGTAGTGAATGATGGCCAAAAACTGTTTGGCTACAAGCATTCTTCCAAATATCTTTCTCTGTGTTCATCAGAACAAAGGACTCGAGGGTGAGTAAATGATGACAGAATTTTCATTTTTGGGTGAACTATCCCTTTAAGAATGGTCTGGAGGGTTTTATTTCTGTATATTGCCAACAGTATTCAATGCACGTACAACAAACAAAAACAGGTTTTAATCTTAGAAATCAACAAACCTCAATATCACACAGGTGGAAATGAGAAGTTATGAACCTACTAAACATCAAGAATATCAAAGCAAACTTTGTGCTCTTAGCGCTCAACAAAGCCTAAACCCTCAGCCAAACAAGAGATGCATTTTTTGACTATCCTTATACTCCAATCTTTTAATAATCTCCCCCTATCTGTTTGTTCTGTGCAGAAATATAGCCGTGGAGATGTCAGCACCCAAAGCTTTCACCAGGCTTCTGTTCTCATGTTGAAACACCTCAAGCCATAAAATCACACGGTTTCTGTAAGGTTTATGGACACGGCGTACAGCGAAAGAGCTCGCTAAGTGTTGCCTAGCTCATTTTTATGGCCCAAACCCATTTAAAAATGGCTTCCATAGTAAACAAAGACATCCAGAGCTACCTAGCTCCATCAGGATGAAGTAAATGACAGGATGTACAGATGAGGAGATGCGTTATGTTTAAAGATTGATGGACAGTAGGATGTTAGAAGCACACAGAGAAACACGACCTCCATTTCCCGACTAAAGACATTATGCATGCGGGCGAATCAAGCGGTGATTTAGCGAGACCATTATGGTCACACGGCGAAGCCTCGCTTGACTATGTCAATGAGTAAAACAGAACACAAAACAAACACACACTAGACATATGCCCGGTTAACCGAAAATATATCTCACGTGATTTATGCACAACTTGTGAGTGANGAAAAGAGTTTTACTGTATCTCTGACGTAAATCTCTTTGTGTGTGTGCGTGTGTGTACAGACAGTTAATGTGTGTACTAATCTTTGTACTTGTTTGTTTAATCTTTATAGACGCCTTTGCTTGTGCTTTCTGATTAAAATGTGTCTGCTCACCCTGCCAGAGTCCTGGATCATTTTGACATTTTCTTGGCCAAACTTGTCCGAATAAAGTTTGAGGAGGCGTTGGGAGATCTCAGAGAGAGGAGTAAACTTTGGTTCTTTATAGATGTATTCCTTTCCGTCCTCATCTTCAAAGAAACCCTGAAACAGATGCACAGTCTCGGTCACAATCTGTGTGAGAATGTAACCAAACAGTTCTTGGCCACCATTTCACAGTAGGAAAACAATATTTGAAGATACACAAAAGAAGATATTTTGAAGAATGTAGGAAAGCAAACAGTTCTGGGGCACTTTTGACTTTTTTAAGAAAATTGCAATTTTTCCTACTATGGTAGTGAATGATGGCCAAAAACTGTTTGGCTACAAGCATTCTTCCAAATATCATTCTCTGTGTTCATCAGAACAAAGGACTCGAGGGTGAGTAAATGATGACAGAATTTTCATTTTTGGGTGAACTATCCCTTTAAGAATGGTCTGGAGGGTTTTATTTCTGTATATTGCCAACAGTATTCAATGCACGTACAACAAACAAAAACAGGTTTTAATCTTAGAAATCAACAAACCTCAATATCACACAGGTGGAAATGAGAAGTTATGAACCTACTAAACATCAAGAATATCAAAGCAAACTTTGTGCTCTTAGCGCTCAACAAAGCCTAAACCCTCAGCCAAACAAGAGATGCATTTTTTGACTATCCTTATACTCCAATCTTTTAATAATCTCCCCCTATCTGTTTGTTCTGTGCAGAAATATAGCCGTGGAGATGTCAGCACCCAAAGCTTTCACCAGGCTTCTGTTCTCATGTTGAAACACCTCAAGCCATAAAATCACACGGTTTCTGTAAGGTTTATGGACACGGCGTACAGCGAAAGAGCTCGCTAAGTGTTGCCTAGCTCATTTTTATGGCCCAAACCCATTTAAAAATGGCTTCCATAGTAAACAAAGACATCCAGAGCTACCTAGCTCCATCAGGATGAAGTAAATGACAGGATGTACAGATGAGGAGATGCGTTATGTTTAAAGATTGATGGACAGTAGGATGTTAGAAGCACACAGAGAAACACGACCTCCATTTCCCGACTAAAGACATTATGCATGCGGGCGAATCAAGCGGTGATTTAGCGAGACCATTATGGTCACACGGCGAAGCCTCGCTTGACTATGTCAATGAGTAAAACAGAACACAAAACAAACACACACTAGACATATGCCCGGTTAACCGAAAATATATCTCACGTGATTTATGCACAACTTGTGAGTGAAGTACGGTAAAATGCTGCTGCATCCAAAAGCCAGAGGGCGCTCTCGTGCAGAAACTCCAAATATGCACTACAGAAGAAGACCATACACACGTAGTAGTAGGAAATGCCAAATGACATGTTTTATCACCGATCCTCAAGCCTCCTCAGGTATTTTCATGATAATAAAGTATATTTATAATGATCATGTTTGACGGGTGTTGCTTTTTCAAATGCACATTATAAGCGACTCAAAATCGCACTGCTTTTAGATCGAGCAGCATTTCCTACTGATCCCAGAGACGTGCTTCACGGACAAGCTACGCATCAATAAAATAAACGATACCTTGCATTATCGCAGCCAGCTCGGTTTCAGCAGGATTTGGTGGTAACCGCGGTTAACCGGGCACATGTCTAACACACACACACTGTTTAAAACAAAACTTACCGCAGCCTTTGGACAGAAAAGAGAGCAGAAAAGATTGATTAACTGAGACCCACGATGCCTTGGACATGCTTTAAACAACACTCACGCTGGTTAGATTAGCATGCACATATGCTTCTTTGTTTATCCATTTTCCAGGGATCTGTTTTTAAATGAAAAATCTTAAAGGGGTCTTATCGTAAACGGAATACAGTTTCCTTCCTGAGGCCCAACTATAATATATTTCAAGTCAAAATCTGTTCTAATTTGTCAGAGCCGATGGCCTTGTGGGCAACATGTGGCGCAGTTGCGCTTTGGGAGGGCCGAGTTTCCTTTCCCGACCCCACCCCCTTCTCTCTCCTACTACGCTTCCTGACCTCTCTTCCACTGAACTGTTTCAGTAAAGGCAAAAAGTGCAAAAATTAAAAAAATCGGTACTCATTTCATGTATTATGAACATTTTGAATAGTTGAGCTGGCATTTACCAGTGTAATGCCATTTAGGGATAATATTACATCATCGTGAGTGGGCGGGCCAAGATTCTGAACAACAAATAGGTGTCATCGACGTGTAAATGTGGGCGGCCTTATGTTAATGTTTTGCATACAATACAAGGATTAAAAATCGATTTTTAGTTTTGAGTTAATATATTGTTAATATATATTTTCGTGGCACATTGAACTCTTTTATCTCACAGGATAAAAGGAATATTTGATTTGTCATGATAAGACCCCTTTAGAAAAAATTGCAGGTGTATTTTAGAGTGCAGGTAAATCCTAAATCAAACTATTTGTGTCCGCTGGACTCTTAGAAGTAACGATTATAAAGTCTTACCTGGCCAAAAAACGCCACTCTGAAGAAGGTCCCAAGTAGCCTCTTCCCAGAATGCATCACTTCCATCACTTTAGTGTAGGCGCGATGTAACGTGTCATACAGGTGGGCCAGTTTCTACACAAAAACACAAAACTATATTCATACTTTGGAAACGAGGACACTATTTACACATAGATACAGTCATTCTGGTAAATGTTAAAATTGCATTGAGACATACAGATACACATGTAAACTGTGTGTGTGCGCACCTCAAAGTCTCTGCGTTGTTCATAAATCGGGATGATGAGTTTGTAGATGTCTGCAATGAGTTCGTAACGTTCAGCTTTCCATAAACCGTCAGCGCAAGCTTCCAACAACTCCATCAGCACCTCCTGCAGACAGACACACACACATATTATTACTGTACATGCACACAAGCCCCCATGTGTGTTCGTGATGCAAATGACTAACCACACCACAAAAACGTCACGGTCAAAACTACTTATTTCAAGGATCTTATGTAGTTAGTGGTTAATGCTAATGCCAATGTCACAGTTATTATTGCTACTACATTGGCTAGAGATATAGATTTAAACAAATTCCAAAGTACATTTACATTTAGTCATTTACCAGACGTTTTATCCAAAGCTACTTACAAACGAGGTAAACAATAGAAGCAAAGTATTAAGCACTGATGCATAACAAGGGTGTCGCAATATACCGTGTATTGATAATAACCGTGATATTAATAACCATGATTATTAATATTATTCTATTTCTACGCATATGATATGATCAAATTCAGCATGCGATGAAAATTTTGCCTTGAGAGTCACAATGTACACAAACTCTCTCTCCCTCTCCCTACATCTGTATTCGGAGTATGATTCATTGTTTAAATAAAGAGAAAAAAATGATATTAAAGACGAAAAGCACTGATAGCACTATTAAAATATTTTTGAAAAATAAATATCACAAAAAGATCTCATTATCATGAATTCCTCAGGCAGCCATGAACAGTTGTACAAATCTGATAAATCTGATATTGTGACCGCCCTAATGCATCATTTAAAATCTGTGCGACTTTTATCATGTTTGAATCAATTCTGCACGATTTAGCAAATTTCCCTAAAAAATTAAAAAGCAAAAAACAAACATCAGCAGATTATTTCTGGGTCTGTTTATTCTGCCTGTTACTCAAAATAAAGTCAAAAAAGCAGGTTCACTGAACAAAAATGAAATAAATAATTGCATTTAAAAATGAATCAAATGCAATAAAAAAATGTAATTGTAAAAAAAAATGGTAATATTCAGGCATCTGAGGTGCCAGAAAAAAAATGTTTTTCAAGTTATTTTACACCCAAATTTGAAGTTTATTTCTGTAATTTAACATTTCTACAGCATTTAAAAAATACAATATCTAAAAATTCTGTGAAATAAAGTGTAATTTCTGAAAAAAATCTGATTTAATGTAAAAACTGTTTATTCATAGTGACAAGAGACTCTCTGCACTCGTGGTTTATTATCTGGACACACCCACTTAAGAGGAGCTATTAATACTGATAAGATTAGACAGAACACTTTCTGTCACGGGTTATTACAGACATTGTTAAACAGGTTTAACGGTTGTTTTAAATTGATGCCAGTGCATGTGGACGTCATTATTAAAGTGTGGTAAGGTTAGGGGGCGTGGCTCAATGTGCTGGGGGTGTGGCATATGTGAGAGTGGGTGTAGTCAAGAGCAAGCTGTGTGGAACCTCATTAAAGTGAACGTCTTGCATCCCCACATCCTCCATCATGGCCGCCTCCTCATCAATGTTGGGTGTGATCACACGAAATGCGGTGCAGCCCTGACGGAACATTCCTGAGACAAATATATAGTGTATAAAAAGGAAAAGATTACTTTTGGAGAAAGTCTACACAGCTCTTAATTAAAAGCCATGTAATTGATATTGATGTTGCATAACAAATGAGTGTTTATGAGTAAATGTGCATGCATGTGTGTCTACTTTTCCTGACCCCGGGAAAGTGCTGTTATCACTTTTGTCAAAGTCAATTACAAAGAACGCCACATTATGTGTGTGCATGTGTGTTTGTGTGCATGCATGGTGAAACATGTTAAATCACCTTTTACCGGAATGCTACACATAAATGCACAATTAGCCTATATTTGAGAAATCAGCCAAGCTAAGGATCTACTGTATGTAGAAAAGTACTAGATATTTTATTAGCTCTGCAGACGAAAAATCCAAAAACAAACAACAGCCCCACAAATAAAAGGTTTGATGAATTATTATGTTAAAGTATATACTGTATGAGTTCTAATATGAGTAACGGGACAAACTCTATTGCACCCCCTCGTGAATCATTACCTTTCCTCTTTAGGTACTCGGCCACCAGCGCTGCCACATGCACATAACACATTGCAGCCTAAAAAACAACCACATTAAGGAGAGGATTAATCCTCATTATCCTCCAATAGCTTTAATTTGATAAAACAAGCTAAATACTTCTGAACACACTGCTTAAAAATACTAAATATTTACGTACAGCAAAGTCAAGAAGTTAACAAATATATGTAACATGTTTTGCTACACTTTACCATAAGGGTTCTATAACATCCCTTAAACCTATAGAGAATTTCGTTAGAGATTCATTTGGCCATCTTGCCTCAGACAGATCTCCGTTCTTCACGTGGATCTTGGCCATGCTGTCCAGCCAGGTTTTGCGCAGTTCAGGGGTGCTGGTGTAGGATTTGGCCAGGCTGTACTGCAGGTCCACCAACATCTCCGGGTCTTTCTCGTGTTCCTTCATCTGCTCGGTGGCCATCAGCACCGTGCGGATCCGCTTGGTCAGGTCCTTCACGTCTGAGGGAAAAGCAGTGTGCTGGTCCGAAGAGAGAAGTTATCATCAAACAATAAATTTGTGTTTTTAGCAAATGTCTCTTAGAAACAAAGCGTCACCTGGAAAAAAGTCATATGGAAATCTTTGATAAACATATTTCGAATGTTTAAAATAGACATTTTTTAGTATTGACTGAATTGAATGTGTGTCTTTACCTTTACGCTTTTGTCGCTGTTGGCGCAATTGTTAATGATGGACAGCGACTGCTGAAAGCGCGTGCCACCGATCCCGATGACATCAGCGATCAGCTGACTGACTGCAATCACCACCTGAGAAAAAGGTTAATATATAATATTCTATATTGTATCTATGCTGTTAATATGACTTATTTCCTCTCCTACCTGCAGGTGTGTGCGGACGAATGATTTCCTGCCGCTGTACTCAAAGTTGCTCTTCATGAGGAAATACAGGAGGTGGGCCGCATCACTGCGTATGGAGCTCAGTTTGGAATTACAGCACTTCAGGATCTCATAACACAGACAGGCACACATATCTGCCCGTCCGTCAAAAAACGTACAGGGAAACTGATAAAGAGAAGAATGAGGCTTGTTACTTGACATACAGTGCAGCACCAAACTACCATCATAAACCAATATGTCAATTTTATAAATCATCGTAGTCTCACTGTTGATCATGAATACTCACATTTCATGTTTCATAAATGTGAAACAGTGTTTACCTTGTAAATGAAGGTACGCAGAGAGGTGAAGACCTGCTTCAGTGCCGTCTCTGATTGGGGGATTTGAAGAAAACAGAGATGCACTTGGAAAACCTTCTTCATCAGCGGGTTATGGCCCAAATCGGCACACAGCTGCGTCTGTGGGAAAGAGACTTTGTTTGGAATTACATCAGGACAAGATGTTCTTTCTTTGCACATAAAAACATGCATTTCAAGTACCTTAAAGCCCATGATGAAGACGCTGAGTGTGTCCAGCACAGTCAAACAGACCTCCGTCGAGACGTTAGCCTCCAGGAGACACGCGTCAGCATCACCATGACAATACGCTGAATGAGAAATAGAGGGACAATTATTGTATCAGTTAATAACTAAACAGACCAGAACTGATAAGTTGCATTGCCGTCTCAGTTTTGATCTGTATTGCAACTCTCTCTTGTTGGATGACATCTATCCTGAATTTATCCATCATCGTAAAATTTTGTAGCCATTTTCTAAGGCCTTGACTCAGTGAGCGTTGCGTTTGTGTTGTGTCATTTTTGTGTCAAAATTTGTTTAATACTATATTTGAATAAAGTACAAAGACTTCCAAATCCGGACATCACTTTTGTCCACTACTGTACACAAGTGTGTGCATGTGATAATGTCTTACTGTGGTTGAAAGTGTGTGCGTTCTCCAGGTTGCCCAGCTGATGTAAGCGTGTGTGCATGACGCTCCCTCTGTTACGAGACACAGGAAGAGTCAACGACTTCCTGTCCGGAACCATAAACCCCACCCCCTCCTGGCTTCTGAGGAAAAACAAAGCTTTTATGAGAGGTCAAGTGAGCTGTCAATCATATATAAATTAGGTACTTTTTTTGTTTATGTTTCACTGGTTGATATGATATTGAACTATATAGCGCACTTTATACGGACATCTATAGACAGAAACAGCATGACACAACTGTCAAAACCGAAAGTGTTTAATAATAAATTAATTACGAATGTAAAATAAACAATGGATTATGATGGAATGAACCATTAAAAATAAAATAAAACATATTTTTTTCCAGGCCACTGTTGTGTCTTTATCTTATGTACATAATTTTAAACATATTTGTTAAAATTATAAATCATTTATTAATCATTCAAAAAGTTACTTTACATCACCTGTTTTCATCGTCTAACACTATATGCCTTATAAAATAATACATACAGTAATATATAAATTGTAGTAAGGTGGCACCTCTATTCTTACTTTTGAATGATGTTAAACATAGTTTGTGAAAGATGTTATCAGGTTATTCATGCAGTAAGCTACACATTGTGCACACTTTAGTGAAAATAATGTTAAAGTCCGGGTAAAGAGAATTCTGAGAATTGTTTCTAAACACATTATAGGTGTTACAAATGTATTGCTGAAACACATTACAAAGACTCAGAAGTATGTAGTACTGAATTGTGGAGTTAAACCGTTAAACAGTTTTTCGCCAATTCTCTGTTTAGGATTTTTTGGTTATGGATTGTCCGAGCATGCATGGCCCCTCCCCTATCACTAGAGCGCCTAGCATCAGGTGCTCAATCACAAGCTCAGGGTTGTACGCTTTTCACACACGCTTTCAGGCTCTCACTCTGCCCAACTAAAGAAATCTCACGCTAAATAACAAGCAAATGGTAACGCAGACGCGAACGGAAGGAGGATCACTGCGCGTGATCGCGAACTGCTTCAGTAAACGATGTTTAATTAACAAATTTCGAGACGAGCACGAGCAGATAATCCACCCGGTTGGTTCGCTATCAGCAATCCCAGCATCTACGTTATCAGCACAAGAGAGAACCACTACAAATAGAGTGTTCACACTTGACTTCTTTTTTGAAGCTGCTAGCGTCTGTTTTAAATGATAACCCTATGGAGTAAACCATGTTTTCAAAAAAGTCCTGATCGCTTTTTTAAAACGCCAGCGCCAGCATCTTTTTCTGCGTCTTTTGAGGTTGGAAAAAGATCCACTTTTCTGAAAAAACGTCCTGTCAAGCACCTTTTCACAGCTAACCAATGACGGAGACCTGTCGTTTCCATAACAACATGCGAGGAACGTGATTGGTCGAGAAGGCTCAAGCTCGAAAAAATAAAATGGCGGCCGAAACGCCTGTTGGAGGATAGTTTTGTTTCATTTTCACTTTCAATAACTTTTGATTGCATTTCTAGCGTGAAATTAGTATTGTAGTTTTTAAATATGTGGCAAAGATGCTCTGTTTATAATTCATTCCGTTACGCTGCCTATGAAGCCATGTCTCTTTAAGCTGCCTCCTTGCACAAATGCTATCTTTGCCGGCTGCTATTTGTAACATATTCCCATAATTCACATACAGCCTACTGGGCTGGGAACTCAGGTTGAGTGATTCGACTGGGCGTGGCTTCAGCGCCAACAGCGGACACGCCCCCAGCGTTTGAGAGCAGAGAGTCCTGCTTGTTTTTCCAAGATTTTGATAACTTCTTTTGTTTACCTGGATGTTTTTTTCTCCATTCAAATTTGGCTGGGTGGTTAATCACACACTTTTCTGTTGTGTGACAAACTCAGAACACATATTTCAATGTCACTTTACTCGGACTTTAAGGTTCATACAGAGCTATAGATGTTGTTGTTTACATTTATTAGTCATATGACTGGTTGTATGTTGACCAGACAGCAGGAGACAGTGGGCAGCGGAAGAAGTTTAGGAATGGGTTACCAAAGACGGGTGGGTTATGATGTCAAAACATGCAAAAGGCAGAATCTATGCTGATGTCGCTACAGTTACACACCGATTTGGGAGTGAGATACAATATCAAGTTTTGACCATTGTAATTTATGTTTAGACATTTTTACAAAACCTTTCATCGTTAATTATCAATTAATTTAGAGATTGAGTCCAGGGCCCAGGGTCTTTCCCTTCAAAAATATCCAGCTGACAATTAAAATTAAATAAAAAATATTAATACTTATTAAATACTAAATACTTATTTAAGCTATCTACTTAATAGTGATCTGTCAATTTATTCACAGAAAAAAAAAACTTTGATTATGCAATAAACTTTGATTATAGATCTGCCCAACCAGAATATGTTCCAGTCTATCCAGTCTAGCACCAGGCCACACTAAAATGCGACACACTAAAATTTATATTTTCATATAAGCTGACTAAGGTTAAGTGGACTAAAACCTGGAGAGGCTTGGGTTACACCTCATTCCAGCGTGCCTGGCAGGAGATGTGATGATGTAAGCACATAGGTGTAAGCACATTAAGACTGTAGTTCTTGTTTTTAATGGACATCAAATATGCAGGTCATTAATAACTCAACAAACTACAAAGCCTTGTCCTCCTGCTCTAAGATCAAAAAGTCATACTGTGGAAATGTTTTGGTTACGCACACACACAAAGCAATGAGTGAGTTAGTTCAACTAGTGGAAATAATAAGTGAGCATGCTGTTAGTAACAGACACTTACACACTCGCACACAGCTCTTACCCTGTTCAGGGGTGCCAGGATGCTACAGTATCACTGACTAACTGAACCCTCGCCCGCATTTCAGCCAATAAAACATATACACACATAAGCAGTCGTGCATACTTGATTTTTAATATCCAAGTAAACAACAATACAATTACTGATGTTTCCTGTGTTCCTGAAACAATGTCTACTATTCACCAATCAATAACTCAATAACCCAAAATTAGGAAAAAAGCAAAATATTTTTACCTGGCAATGAATCTCTTGCCCATATACCTGAACTGATGCAGACACACTCTGTGTGTGAAAAAGAGAGAGAGATAAAGTGAGTGCTGAGTATTGAGTTACAGAACCTCAGTACTTTGATACTCTGATGTGATTAGTACTGCATTGCATGACTTACTCTAGTAATGTGAAGAAGTCCATCAGTTCAGAGGTTGTGGCTTTATTCCAGTATGTAAATAAGGCATCTGTAAAATCAAATGTGATAAAATCAGTAATCAAAGGTGATCAAAGGTATCAGTTACGTGGATTTGATTTTTATTGAATTAAACATTGCACTTTAAAAAAGCACATATACTATAAACTACTGGACAGTTTATTGTACACTATACTTTATTTTTGCTACTTCTCAAATGTTTTAGGGACAGTCATTTTTACAGTTAGTATTACTAGTATCCACATCCGATGAAAAATGTGACCCACAAACACACTACAGTTTCATCAATGTACAGGTTTTTTCGTCAACGTACAGAAAATTGCAATAATACCATGCATTCTAATCTATTCTCTGTTCTCTATAGTTTTCATTATAACACATAATAATTCATAATCTTTAATTCTGTTGCTACTTTCGCCATGCATGTCAAGCTGCTTTGCAACAATGCAAAACTTTGATTTGAATTTGAATTGATATAGTATATATTTGATTATTTTACCCCTAAAATTAAAAATTGCATGTTTGAAACTATGACATTCTAACATAATCCATTTCAAATTTTTGTTTGAGTTTCAAAAACTATGGCTATCCCACAGTTACGTGTGTCAGTGTCACCACAACAAACAATTACTCCCCTATTCCATTTTTTCTCCCACAAAAAGTGTAAAAGTATTATTTCATTGTGTATTTACAAAACATGAAATACTGGCTATGAAATACGCCTTTGCACAATAAAGGAGTTTTGTTCTAAAAATCCTGGCCATGTAATTTCCAACACCATCATTTGCACAAGTTAAGCAATTGCTGTTAAATGTTAATAGCTAAAATACATAACTTCAGATGTGGCGGGAATGTGACAGTGATAAATAAAGACAGAATTTTTCTTTGATGCTTCTATATTTACTCACTACTGGACACTGCCAATGTGTAAAAAAACATACTAAGGGGTTTGTCAGGTTCATTTCCAAAAAGGCCAAAAGTGCCCATAGAAACCTGCTCCATGGTCGAGCGCTTACCTTCAGACATGCTCTTTAAGACATGGAGGAAACACAAGAGCAGGTTTTTGATTTCTTCTCTATCCAATTTATCACAGCGTAGCATAGAGCTGCCCAGAGCAGAGGCGGACTGGGTCTGTCATACACAAACATACACTTATTAGAGTTACATAATAAAACATATACGGAACACATCAGGTATATAATAGCAAACATCAAAAGAACCCATCACAGCAGAAGGAGGACCATCAAAGCCTTGCCATCCAATGGCAAAAGAGGATTTTTTCTCAGTTTATCATTTAATAGCGAAAGTGAACACATGCACGAAACACATGCATATACATGAAACACCCTCATGATGTCCAAAGAATAAAGATGAAAGCACACACGCAGGTTCACTCCCCAGAAGGGGACACTCTAGGGTTGCTCTACTTGTATGGTGTCTGTAATTGGGTTAGTGTGGTTGTCGTAGAGGGCGGGGCTTGAGAGCAGTGAAAAATCCATCGTGACACGTTTGGCTGCACGGCTGAGGGGGGCGGGGTCCTCCGGTTCAGAGGGGAGGGGCAACACAGTGAGGGTGTGTCTACGTGTGAACCTCTCTTTCGGCTAAGAGGTCAGAGGGTGAGGATGATAACAGTTACTCATGATAAGGGAAACAATTATTTATATTTTTACAGCTATTATAAATATAAATGTACTAATGTACATCTAATGTCCAAAAATGTACAAAAAAATGAACTTGAAACACACATTTATAATAGTTTCAGGTAAAGTAAGCAAATGTTATGAAGGAAGGAGCTCATGAACTTATAATACCTCCATTTAATATTGTTTTGAACAGATAAACGCAGAGGATTAGAACTGTACAAGGCAAATGTATTTATTTTGGGCAACATTGATATCAGTTCCGTATCTGCTCTACCTTATCCAGAGAGCCGTTTTTCTCACTGGTCTTCTCAGGGAGGCTGTTTCCAGAGTCAGTGCTCACCAGAGAGCCTCTAGAATCAGCATGGCGCACAGAGCCGATGTTGGGCGTGGAGGTGTGAGGAGAAGCTGCACACAGAAAGAACTCATATCATAACTCATTCATAAAATCATGTACAGATAAAAACATGAAATGTAAACCAATCACTTACCAGTGCCTGAGATGACCCCGAACACATCTTTATGAAGGCTGTTGTCAAGATTACCAACAGGCTTCTGGGGAGTTGCCGTGGAGATGCTGGGGTCATCTCGCCCGTTCTAAACAGATGTAAAAAGCAAACTTTTCTTGTCTCCATCATGAACACGATTTAATAATAAGTATTATTCTAGACTTTTTATTTAATATAGTCATTTTACTTAAAATAGAGCTTATTTAATCAACTAGACAATGAAAGTGGTTTTATTATCAACACTCAAATAAAACTGAGTTTAACAAAAATGAACATGAACATTATGTTTCTACTCCAATTTGTTGGTGAAAAATAACCATTTAAACAATTGCTGCAATCATTTGTTTTAAAGACTTGTGCAAATTAGGGCTGTTAAAATATTAATCGCGGTTAATCCCATCCAGAAAAAAGTTTGTGTGTACATAATATACAGTATGTCTGTGTACTATGCATATTTATTTTGTATTTAAATTTCTATATTTGTATTTATTACTTTTAGTCTGAATGCGATTAATCGCGATTAATCGTTTAAAAAAACCTACTTCAAACATACAGTATATTAAATAACGAAGACATCCCTAACATATTATCCCTAATATACAGTATATCCCTAATACTGTATATTGTAAAAATACAATCAATATCTTATAAAATTATTTTCTATAGAATCTATTTTTTATTATTATTCATTACTATCTTTATGTTGTTTCATGGGTGAAACACTAATTGAGAGACATTATACACTTCAGTTAGTCGTTCTATATATTTGAACCCACCCGGCCCACCCGCTGGCATCTGAGGTCCTAAATAATAATAATACAGAGATGATTAAATGATAGAATTCAAAAAAGCATTATTCACCTGGTTGGTGCTACATTGAGATGTGTCTCTCACATTTAGTCGGTGAACATTCTCCTGTAGCAACCCGAACAAAGGCAGATACAGTGTCGCCATCCGGGCTTGCTGGCTCTAGATATGCACATATACACAGGTTAGGTATCTATGAGTTAAAATAAATTCAGAAATACGGCATTATCTTTGACTTGTATTAGAATTATGCATCGCATTAAATAGCCCACCTTTGAGGCATAGCGGTCATCAAAAGTGTGTTTTATCATCAGACTCTTCAGCACTTGAATGGCGATCTGATGGATTTCTCCGAACTCCTGAAGGGCTCCACATACTTCCCTTAACAGCAAGCCCACTAGGAAGTGATTCCTGCAGAAATCATCAGTCAGGGAGTAGTCCAACTGCAGATCTGCAAGATGACGGGAAGAGACGGGAAGCCATTACAGATGCCATAGATATAGCAGTCAGTCTCCAGCTATGGACAAATTCTCATTATTAACTAGTTGCCTATTAAAATGCCTATTATTAGCATATTGGCTGTTTATTAGAACTTATAAAGCACATATTCTGCATGACCATATTCTACATACAGTACCTAATCCTACCCAATACCTAAACCTAAAAATTACCTTACTATCTATTAATAAGGAGCAAATAAGGAGTTTATTGAGGCAAAAGTCGTAGTTAATGGTTTGTTAATAGCGAGAATTGGACCTTAAAATAAAGTGTGACCGAAATTTTCAGCGCAAAAATATTTTGTGCATTTCTGAGAAAAATGTTTGTTTTTAAATCATGTCTCAAACAAAACTTCCCTACAGTTCTATATAACAGAATGACTTAAAGCTAAAATAACTAAGGTGCATACAGTAAGTCACAATGAAACTAAATACACACACAAGTAAATATTTCACAGTGAGACTCAATGTCCAAAAAGATGAATCAAACAAAAAAAAACTATCATTGATCATCTAAACTGATAAATGAGCTAGTTTACATGTACAACTGACCCTTTCACACTAGGAAAATGGAACACGGCTCTAGACATGAATGCTACAGACAATGGGCCGTGTCATTTATTAAAGGGATACTTCACCCAAAAATGAAAATTCTGTCACATTCGAGTTGTTCCAAATCTGTAAAAATTTTCTATTTTTCTGATGAAAAATACAGTGGTAGTCAAAAGTGCAGCAGAACTGTTTGCTGTCCTATATTCTTCAAAAGGTCTTCTTTTGTGTTCAACAGAACAAAAAAAAAATGAAAAAGTCATTTTTCCTACTATGGGAGTCAATGGGGGGAAAGATCTGTTTGGTTATAAGCATTCTTCCAAATATCTTTCTTCATCAGAACAAAGAAATTTATACAGATTTGGAACAACTCGAAGGTGAGTAAATGATGACAGAATGTTCATTTTTGGGTGAACTATCCCTTTAAGACCAGACGCAAACATTGCTGAGTCACGGGGCAAGCAGGACTGCTCACCTACACATCTGGCATGAGCCTCCTTATTATGAGAAAGAAAAGCTATCAGGCAGAAAGAGAGAAAGACAGCGGAAGAGAGAAAGAGAGCAGCACAGCAGATGACATACATGAGCACTCGGTACAAACAGCCTGAGGGACAGAGGCAACTGAGAGGAAAGAAGATTTCTATCAAATCTAATAAACTGAATTCTCCTGATGAACAGCTTAACCTTTGGAGAAAGGTTCCAATAACAAGGTCCTAAAGAAGCTGTATGTTTACCTTGGAACCTCTGAATACGGCCCTTTCCAAAAGGCATGGGCAGGTTGAGGGGGACGTAATGTTCGTGGTTACACACCACCCGCAGGAATTCAAACTTAAACTCATACAGCGTCTGCAGGACAGAAAGACATTGATATTAAAGAACAAAAATCCCTTAATGATAGACAAATGATACAACCTTCACAAAATTATGTTTAATCTTAGGTCTCCTATTTACTTTATATAGTATATACTAAAATGCACATTATACTGTATAACAAATTAAGGTTGAGTTTATTAAATTATTGTACTTTATTATAAATGTGTACCTTGGGATCTCCAGGCACAAAACAGGTGATGTAATTGTTTATCTGTTTAAAGACGAATCCTCGATCCATAAAGGTAAAACAGCGCTGAAAATGAGAAGTCAATAAACGTTCATGAATGAAATACAATCCCAATGATCAAATATTCCTCAATATTTTTTATCAGAGGATCGAATCAGCGTGGCTCCGCATTGTACCTTTATGAAGACAGCCAGGCTGTGGTTGGCATTACGGGCAGCGTCCAGATTGTCCTTATACTTATGTGTGATGTGGGGCATCAGCATATTCACCAACGTCTCCACAGCATGATGGAATGATGCCGTAAACCGCTGGTTCCTGGACAGCTACACGTATAAAAAAAACACAGTCTGTACACAGCCCAGACAAATGTGTCTACAGAGATTAAAGAATTATGGAATGATCCTGACCTTCACCTTGCCGCTCTCCATCAGGTATTGAGCCATCGACTTTACCAAGGCTTCAAAAAAATACCACGAATACTGCAAAAACACAACAGCAGTATTTTTCAGTTGGGAATTGGAATCTTCATCTTTAGAGAATGACTTACTTATCACGAGGCCAAATAGGTTTCTTTTAATTCAACATCTTGACACCATCAGACACGTTCAGGGGTTTTTTCTCTGGATTATTTGGAGAATGATAGGATTCTCCACTGAGGAGTAAACCCTTATGCATAAAAGTATTTTCAGTACCTTGAGAAGCTTGTTGCAGGTTAAGAAGTCAGTCGAAGGCTTTAAGATGGAAGTCATAGCCTTGGCCAACTCTTCATGCACTGTTTTACCATTATTAGTTGAGTAGGACTCTGTTTTAAAGACATACTGGAAAAACCAAACATACCAGGATTTACATTTAGCCGGTGTTGCTCAACACTTGCTATAGCAGTAAAAATATTCTGAAAAAAATATATTGTATGTACAACTTTATTTACTTTAACATATGATCTTAGATAGTGCTCTAGACCCTCCTCGTGGCACTGGGCAACAATGTGGACCATGACCCTGCAGGTGAGAAGAAATATGGAAAATATGAGTATGTGAGACCAGTGTTGGGTAAGTTACTCTCAAAAAGTAATAAATTACTAGTTACTAATTACATATTCAATAGTGTAATTAGATTACTGTACAAATTACTCTCTCCAAAAAGTATTTAGTTACTTATTACTAATTACTTTCTATATCCTATATCAACCTTGATTAGTTTAGTGATTCAAGGATAGGCATGAAAGGGCTCTTTAAATTCATTCAAATAAATAATATTAAACTACATAAAGTACTCTTATTAACTGACCAAAGAATTACAAATGTGAGAATTATACATTAAAGCTCAGATTTTAAAGTTAGACTCTGAATTTTGATGTCAATTCCACTATTACACACACATATATTACACAAAGTATTTAGTTTAATTACATCAAAAGTAACTGTAATTAAATTACAGAAAAAATAAGAGTAATCCCTTACTTTACCTTTTCAACGGAAAAGTAATTAAATTACAGTAACTAATTACTTAGTAACTAGTTACACCCAACACTGTGTGAGACTTAAACGAGGATTTTTACTTCTGAGTCAGACCTACGCCGTAGCCTCTACGCTGTAGGCAACGCGCCGGTTTTCGTTTATACTTGTGTGCCGTTGTCCGCGTCGACAGGCAATGGCCACTAGGCGTCAGTGTCCACAGGTGTGTTGCTTGTGTAACCAAGACAAGAGCCGAAGAAGCGGTTCGTTGTGTACGCTGTTTGAGAAGCATTTAATCATTGCAAATGATCCAGAACGCGCTGCACCTCTAGTTTTCTTCGGTCTCAAAATGAGCGACGCCTGGTTGTTCCATCACAGCGAGGCACCAAATCCCGAACTGCAGCATCTTTCACAACTTTCAAAAAACCAGCTCAAAACATACCTGTTCCGCATTTATTTGACTAACCAATAACTGTCTTGTTGTTCATTCTCTCCCTTGCTTACTCCAGCTTTAATCCTCCTAGTAGCATGGCCTTGTAAACTAACGGTACTGTTTAGTGTTGACAAAATGTTCATATGCTATCCTACTTGTAAATCGCTTTGGATAAAATTGTCTGCCAAATGAATAAATGTAAATGCGTATGAGTAAACCCGACGCTATCGCGGCGTTGTTTGACCTGAAGGGAGGGGGATCAAGCAGACCAATCACATCGCTTGCGGTCCGCGTCGCATTGACGCGCTGTTACATTTTTGGAGAGGTGCGTGTCAGGCTACGGTGTAGGGTTCGCGTCTCTGCGAAGGCTACGGCGCGTAGATTCGACGCAGAAGTAAAAAAATGCACTTAAGGAGTCTGTTTATTTGTTTCTCACCTGGTGGTGTTAACAGCCACATCTTCATTACTGGTGCTTGTCAGAACATGAACCAGCTGGTTTAAAATAGTCGGCAGGAATTTGATCATCACATGACCTTCCATGGCATGGAGACTCTGAGGAATTATGGGTAATGTCACGTCATTGGGTACTGTATATCATAATCATTTTTGATGACCAACAATGGTGATTTTTTTCAACGATGGATTGACAAACAGGAGGAAATCTGCTTAGAAGTAGAACCTTCTCACCTTGAGGTATTTCACAAGCTCGCCCTCAGCTGGACGTGGAGTTACAGACTGACTACTCTGAAAATGATGGAAGAAGTTGTGCAGATGCTGATCCTGAAGAGATTTAGAATTGGTAATTGAATTCAAGTTTATTGATTGGGACCAGATTAAAAAGAATTTATAATCTGTATTTGGCTAAATTTTACTTTGCTGATATTAATAAGATCAACATAAGGATGTATATAGATGTACCTGAGTGTAAATGGTAGAGACCAAATGTGTGGAAAGTTTGAACAGAGGACGTCCTCCATCCACCCATTTTATCTCAGGACTGGAGTGCTGTAAACAAACAGTGTATGTATGTTTATAAAATCTATTCCAACCAAAATACATCACAAATGACCATAATGTCTTGAAGTTAATGTTTCGGGTAGACAGTAATGAGAGTAAACGTTAAAGAACAGCAAAAAAGTGACGATTTTTGGATAAGTTTCCTATTTCTCTGCCTCTCCTCCTGAGAAAAAAAATCGATTACGGTTGCAATACTCCAGGGTTTTACAACAGATTTCAACTCTTTCTTAAACTGTGCTCACTTTTGCTTATAGACAAAAAAAAACTTTTTTTTATTAATACAAAACAATATTAACTGGAAATATTGAGCAGTAGATTTGTACAAATAAACGACAATATTTTGTTTCAACAATATCTCAATCTGTCAAAAAAAAATCAGAGATCTCAATATGAACGCAAACATTTATTAATACATTTTCCCAAAACTAAATTATTAAAGCTATAGTATACTCTCCATGGTAATTTTATAGCTTTATACTAATACTGTATGTCAATGTCTCATTTCACAGCTAGACCACTATTACCTCACTATTAACATTTCTTAAGCTATTAAAAAGCTACCTGTAAAAATACACAATTTACCACCGGACACGTATGGAAAAAACAGATAGAATGCAATAAGATCCACTTACACTCAGTAAACATCAGTCATAATGAAATGCAGGTGTATTCAAAAAGCAAACTAGACCACACATACATCATTTAAGTCCCACATTTAATGTGCAGATAACATATGGTCAGCAAATGGGTGAGATATTTGTCAAGAAGGGCATGTTTCTGTTATGACTGTGGATTTACAATACTGTACCTTGCTTACACCCTCCTGGCAGCTGAGGTAACCATTTGGTAAGTTGGCTGCCACAGAGATGTTTTGCTCACTCATAACAACACGTCCATCTTTAAGCAGAGGAAGCCAGGCAGAGCCCACTGAAAGAGAGAGTGAGAACATGTGTAATATTGTAAAATTAATTGACATTAAGAGTTAGTATTGTCATAGTAAGTCTAATGTCTAAAGTAGACTATCAAAATAAAGAATAACCATTCAGTTTTAAAGGAGTAGTTCACTTTCAAAATGAAAATTCTGTCATCATTTACTCTCCCTCTTTTCATTTCAAATCTGTGTGGCTTTCTTTCTTCCGCAGAACACAAAATAAGATATTTAGAAAAATGTTGTTAACAACCCCCCATTCACTTGCATTGGTTACAATTAGGGATGAAACGATTACCGGTTTAATGGTTTACGGTGATAATAACGTCCAACTGTTAGTATTACCGCGTCATATTTTAATTATCGTTAAACCGTACCAGTGTTACGGCTTGAAAAACCCTGTCCAGTATCAAACTAAGTTATCAAGAGTTTAACGTAGATGCAACATAAAACGTGCGTTTTATTCATTTATGTCAGGAGAGTAAATCAGGAGTCGGGAGTATTAACATTCGCAACAAAATAACGCGAGACATGTTACCAATTTATTCACGTCTGCTCCCTCGAGTTCCTGATAACAGTCCTTCACTATAATTAGGACTTTAATCCAAAAATGTGCACATCTGTGGAAATTTAGATATACAGACACACGTTTACTTCATATTTATTTATACAGACCCATCTTTTCTATTCATTTTTCATTAAATGATGTGATATGATAAGTTTGAAACTCCGTTCAGCTTGTTTCTTCTGCTATCCCTGCTATGAGCGCAGACGTCATGCCGCTTTCTCCTGGGTCCTAAAGTACACCATTTCACACAATCTCAGACAGATGATTTGCTGAATTGTGTTGTGTTTATATGAAAATCAGATTTACTCACTCAAGGTTGTGTTTAATCTGAACTGGAAAACTTTTACCTCATGCCCCCAACGTGCCATGACTAATATTAATGTTATTTATTTCATGTAAATCAAACAAAAGTGCATTAACAGGTAAACTCAATATTAAATTTGGTTAACATCAGTACTTTTTCGAGATGTCCAGAACATGTTGATAAAAGCGCGATAATAATGGTATTTGTGATTTTTTTTGTGGATTTTGTTCACTATAATCGTGATTTGAAATTTTCACACCGTTACATCTCTAGTTACAATAGAAGTGAATGGGGGGCTGTGCTTTTCAAAATATCTTCTTTAGTGTTGTGCAGAAGAAAGACAGTCATCCAGGTTTGAAATGACAAGAGGGTGTGTAAATGATGACAGAGTTTTTATTTTGAAGGTGAACTACTCCTTTAATGTTAACAGAGGGCTTCCAGAGCACTAGAACCTTTTACAGAGCCCCATTACCCAGCATGCCTTGCAGAAGAACAGTACCTGGGGTCTCCACTACATCCCGTTTCTTTGTGCTGCTGTCACAGCTGATGTGGTAAAAAGTAAAGAGCAGATGATGCTTCTCATGGAGCTGTGTGGGCAACTCGATTTTAATCTGCAGCACACACACATACAACAATGTACATGTCATGAAATTCATAACTGTATGTTTTTATTTACATTTATTTATGATTTATGTCATCTGATTTGATGTATTTTTAAACAGCATCTCATTCATTACCTCATCATAAAACTCTGGATTCTGTTGGTGGTGCAAAACAGCTGCGTAGGCATGTTTGGTGAAGAGAGGACCTCCTGGACGACCATATATACACTAGGCAGAGAAGCAGGGAAACAGGTGTTAGTCCATTACAGGGCTAAATATGTAGAATATACTGTTAACAAAAAATGGTCATCTGGGCGAAAAATGTACCTTCAGAGGTTGAGCATTCTCTTCATCCGACTCTCTGAATTCCACGCACACCGCAATGTTCCTAGCCTGAGTCACGTAAGAGAAACACAGACAGCCCGTGAGCCAGAACGCTACTTGGAGTGTGATCTCTAAGTGTAGGTCTCATGATGAGCTGGTGTTAACAGAGTCTATATTACACTGGCCATCTGGATAGTATGCCAGCACCTTTGGCCATGAGCAGCAATGCATGTAGGTTTAAGATGACGATGCTACGGTACCTTGGCGAACGACTTCTGGTTGTCATATTTGAGGTGCTTGGGATAGACGTAGAGATGATTGTTGTATGTGGTGAAGGGCTGAGAGCACTTGGCAATACAGGGAACAAACTCTTCCATCTCCATCAGAAAACCATCGCTCTGCCCGTTGTTCTCAGAGGGCCTCACCGGGATGTAGGATGGGGTCACACAATCTAGCCAATGGCGAGATGAGATTAGTGACCTCAAGGTCTCAGTCGACCAAGCACAGCAAAGCATTCACGGCACGCAAGGATGGGATGCAAATTGGAGCAAATTAAGGGGGAAAAAACAGGACAATGATATTTTCCTGAGAATGTTGAGTGAGATGTTTGAGATTAGATATCAAGTTAAACACTTCAATACTTACTAGCCATATCAGGAGGGACATTATCAATGGTCACATCCAGGTTACCCAAGATGACAGGTAGCTTGGCCATCTTCTCAGGTCTGTGGATATATTTTTATTTATACAGTTGTATAATGTAGAACTGCAAGAGGATTAAAAGACTGTCCCTATGGGAGGTTTAACAAACACATTCCTACAGCTGCAAAAACACTGCAGGAGAACATTAGGTTTGGAAAACATTCCCATTTAAAATCCATTGTTTCAACAGACTGCTGTTAAAAAGACAGCACCTCAGTGATGATATGAGCTGAATACTAACTTCCTAAAATCTGCCAGCAGTTTGAAGAGATCCTCTTCGGAGAGTTTATTACCGTCCTGCCGGTACAGCGCAGAGAACCGAGCGCTTTTATCCAGAGCTCCTGAGGCGTCTTTGAACACAGGCCTGTGGAACAGAACAGAAAGATTCAATATTGAGATTGACGGTAAACACACACACAGACAAGAACGAAGGTTCCAGATGGTTCTGGCTCACCGGGCCGCCCATGCGAAAGGCATCCTGTACTGGCCCAGTCTGCTGCAGGCCAGCTTGGCATTCTTTAGGACCTTCTGAGCAACCTGTGGAAAAAAACATGCACAATGTTCTCCAGAAGCTCTCAAGAGATGCTTTATTAACAGTGAACTGGGCAGACAGTATGTTCCTGGTTGATGCGTGAAGGTTTGGGTTGGTATCGTAGTGTAGTTTTTGGCAGGAAATAGCAGAGGTCAAAGTAAGATGTGTCTGCGAATTTACAGATTCAAAACTCTGGTAATCCCTTTCTTTATCCATGCAAGAACCAGATATTGTTTTGATTATTCTGATTAGGGTCATTTGATTTGGTTGTGTGTTTTTGTGTTGGGCACATTGCCTTGCTGGAGTCGGAGTTCTTCATGTAGGGCTCAGCACAGTGGGTGATGCCTCCCTGCAGAACTTTCTCCATCCGTGCGACCAGAAAGATGTCAGGGTGTGGACACGTTACAGAGAAGACACCCTGAAACATACACATGTCACTTTTGTTATGTTGACCTATCTACAGTCCAGGCCAAATGTGATGTCCACCTAATGAAAAATGATGTAATATATTATTAAAGATGTATTAAAAGCTTTGTATTCATGTTGCATAGTTTAATAAAACTGTAAACTGAAGATCAGTTTTGGGGAAAATTTAGCAAGGATTGGTAAAAAAATGACACAAAACACCTGCGCAAAGCTTACTGAGTCAAGGCCCAGGAGAATGACTACAAAATATTACCACATAAGAGCATCCAAATTTTTTTTTAAAATATTTATTATTGTTATAACAATAAATTAATTATATGATGTATTACATTTATAATATATATATATATATTTTTTTTTTTTTTAATAAAAAAATTATCGTAGTCAATATACTGTATGCTTTATATCATGAAAACAGGAAAAAAATGTTTTTGTATATTTTAATGGACCCCATATTCCCTGAAATATAGTTTGTCTTTTTGCCAAATCATTTTGTACAATAAAAAGTAAACAACTTCGAAGTTTAGTGTTTGGCCCATTTAGTGTTTTGTACGATCCACCTCATATTTTGATGGTTTAATCTTACCTGAGGAGGCATTAAAAACAAATATTGTACAAATATGCCCCCTGTCTGTCCGTCACATTGTTCATACTAGAGTCAAGTGTACCTGCAAATATCCGTCTGATCTATTTTTCCATCTGTCTGGCAGCTTTTTTCTCTTTTTTTAAATCATACTTTTCTAGGGTACTGCAGCGCCCCCTCTGGCAGTTCAGAGAGCAGTGTTTCGCCATGAAGTTGGTCAACACCTCCGTTCATCTGCGCGCCAGGTGGAGGGATCATGGATCGGACCAGTGGATTGTTCAGATCCACGTGAAAATCTGCAGATATTTTTCGGCTGTTCTGCACGTCAAACAGGGAAAGGACCAAGAAGAAGGGCTCCACCTGAAGAAGACAATGAAAGCTGCAGAAACCTTTTAAAAAACAAACAAAAAGTCTCTACAGTTCGTATTTGCGTGTGCCCATTAAACTGGCGCAAGAGAAAGTCTTATTAAGCATTACACCCAACACCAAGAACAAGTAATCAGCTTTAAGACAATAGAAGAACTGCAAATGCATGTGTGCGTTTGTGTGTTTCAATCTTACGTTTGTAGTAGGTCCCTCCTCATTCTCCGCCACGCAGCTCTGAAGGTTGAAGGACAGATCATTACAGTTGACCAAAACTCTCTTCCCAAACTTCTCCTCGAACTGTTTCACATCAGGCTCGATGCCAGACAAATCCAGTCTCTGCATGCCAAGCAAACGCAGACAAACTTATTACACATTACTATTTCAAAGCTCAAAAACAGCAGTTTATCCTGTGACTATAAACTGTGTGTTCGTTGCAACTGGCTCACCTGTGTGTCAGGATCCAGAGTGAAGAGCTTGAGACGAGTCTCACTTCTCATTTTGGACTCGATGTCTCTCGCACTCTGAATGAAAGAAAACCGAGATCATTTGTGTGTATCTGTTTCAGTATATTTTGTGAGATCAGAATGCAGAATATGGCTGTGTTACAGCGAAGCATTATGATACACGTTTGAAAATATTCAAGAGAGGAAGACGGTCTAGACAGTAGATTTCGGGTAGGAGAGATGAGGAGGGCGGAAGGATAGAGAGAAAGCAAAAAACCACAAATGTATGTGTGTGTATCTGTTAGTAAGAGTGGGTGGTTTAGTGTCGGATGGTCGGAAAACATTAGCTGAGGTTGTGTGAGTGTGTGTGGAAAAATCTGTGGATGTGTTGAGAAAGGGCAGACAGCGAGGACGCCAGCGTTGAGATCACGCTACAATCAAGACATAAGAGCTGAGGAGCAGTCTTTACCATTCATTCAGCTGTCCTTCACACACACACAAACTGTTCTCATCTGTGAAACTGTAGATGATTGTTTGGACAATCAGCCAATTGAGTGTGTGTGTGTGTGTGTGTGTGTGTGTTTACCTGGAAACTGTCCTGAAAATTCCCCGGCACAGTGTCTGTCTTCCCCAGCTCATCCTCTGTATGACAGAAAACACATATGTTGTATTAAAACTGTTAAAGTCGGTGAATTGAGTGTTACACAATAGAAAGTGATGCTTCTCTGTAGATGGTTGTTAGGGTGTTGCTATGCTGTTGTTAGGTGCTTTTATCAAATTGCTATTGTATGGGGTAGAAACATGCAGCGTTTTGGGTGATTGTTTACTATCCCAGGCCGAAAAACAGTCCTCTATCCAATGCTAGTACATTCATTTAGCTTGAGTTCCTCTTTCAATGCAAATCTGTGAGATTTTAAAAGCAAATTTATCACATACAATGCAAAAATCTTACGTACTTTACTCCTGTTATTTCAAAGTGTAAACTCATCCTGTATCTTTACCTGTATCTTAACAAGATGCACATTTTGAGATAACATTTATGTCTGTAACACAAAAGGGTTCGACCATTTGGTTCCGCTTTCTGATTGGCTGGCATGTGTTTGTTGTTTCATACACAGGGAAGAGAAAGGAATGAGCTGTCTCTCTCGAAACTTATCAAACATAAATAAAGACTCCCAACCTTCTCTCCCACGTGAAATCCTAAGGGTTTAGGAGGTGTTAAGTGTAACAAAGTGTGTGTTTATGTAAGGCTGTGTGTGCGTCATGGTTGTTGAGTGTGGAGAGATTGATTATAAGATGTTTTAAAGAGCGGGTGGTCTGTCGACAGAACGAACACATACAGAAGTAAGACAAGAGCGCAGCGGTCAACTCCACCCATGTTACATGGCCTAACACACACACCTGTCACATCTGTGCAATGGCAATAATACACAAACAGACTGTAAATGACACAAACGCACCATCGTGGAGCTCTCCGTTCCTCCTCTCCTGCATGGCGATCTCAAAGCTGCTGTGGAGGATCTTGTTGAGGGTGCCGATCCAGTCATCCATCTCTCCCTCGCTGTCTGCAGCCAGAAGATAAGTGCTTTTATCCTGCATCTTCAGCTCGAACGCGAAACGCCGCACCTTGCTGTTCTGCACACGCACACACAGTAACAGAAGAAGAGAAGATTTCTAATCAGACCAATGACATTTTAGTTTCTGTTAAAATTCTTTTGGAGAATAAAAATAATCACTGAGGTAATTGTTGATATATAAGCAGTGGGTCACACTTTTAATATAGACGATGACACGTTTGAGTTCATATTAACATTTTTGATTGCAGAATCTGGTATTTGGCATTATGGTTATCTGTGTAAAGTTTATGAAAGCTCTAGAAAGTATTTTTTTTTACTTTTTTTGTTTTGGACTTTAGCTTACAAGACTTACTGTATTGGCAATGCCATGCAAATGTCAACCTTAAGATAAAAAATAACTTTTACCAAAGGTTTCAATATTTAGAGGTTTAAATACCCATGGGAAGTCTTTTAGAGTTTTTAAAGTTTTTAAAGCATAGTTTCCATAGTCAGGTAAGAAAAAACTGTCCATTACAGAATTGTCACATCCATAACGGTCCATATTCCTCCAAAACAGGCACACGAAAATTAAAATATAGTAACTATTTCATGTCCTATGACATAAATTATGCCCTTCTCCATTTGTTGTGTATTACTGCTTCTGGTTTTGACATTTTAATTAACAAAAATCCTACAAAGTATGTTGTCCCTCAATAACATGTGTCACTTTTTGTCACACCCATAACGCAGGCATATTTGCCTCTTTTAAAGTAGAAAACTTGTGTTTAAGACTGATATTTTTCTGATGTCTAGACTATCATCAGGGGTTTAGTACAATATAAACAAATGATTCAATATATTGGTAATAAATACATTCTCTTAGAATTCATATTTCAAAATTTGACTAAAAATGTCACACCCATAATGCTGGAATTGGCCTACACTGTAAACAAATCCAATATTTTCTGGCAGCTGGGGCGCCAGAAGTAAATCGTAAAAAGAACAGCTTTCTGACATTATACGTGAAAAATCTGTAAAAAAAAATACAATTCTGTAAAATTACAGGGTTTTTTGCAGTGTTTTCCAATTAATTTCATAGAGAACAATGGAATGGAAATTCTCATTTGCAAATTTCAGATTCAAATTAGAAAAAAAAACAGATTTAGAATGATTTCAGACAGTTTAAATAGATATTAAATTGAATCTGGTATTACTCTGGACGATGCAAAGTATCTATCCTACAGAAGCAGAAAGTCATTTATTCCCAGACGACTGGCTGCAGTGCATGAGCACCTGTTGAAATGTTTATGCTTTGGACCTAGAAATAACGTTCGCTGTTTCTCTCTTGTCTGAAATGTGGAAAACAGGCAAAATGTACAAAAACAGATGTCGACAAAAGACAAGACAGGGTGTGCATACCACAGGAATAAGTTATTCTTTCAGGAGGGCTGGTGAATTGAGGAATGTTTATCACACTTGCTTTCACACACACCCACACCGAGTACACCACAGGAGAAAGTGGAAATATTTGACCCTGGGAGAAACCATGCGTGAATTGGACTGGACTTCTCATCTCTCTCTTTTTATCTTTCTTTACAACTCTGAGCAGCCCCATCTGAGGAACTGAAGGTTCAAACATTGATATTCCCTCTAGACCAGACAAAGGAAGAACCTCATGAGGATGTTATTAAAGACACAGCCTCTTTCTATAAACTACTCGCTGCTGCAGTAAATACGCAAAACAAAGCATCTATTCTTCAGGTGCCCTCATGAACCTCAAAGACATTTTCCAGGTTCAATACAAATTAAACTCTACAGCAATGGTAATGTTGACTGCATATTATTTAAAACATATTCTCTAGTGGATAGATCTTTAAAAGCCATTTTTAACATTCACGTTTCATGCAAACCACCAACTTTACTACCCAGAAATCTTCATGACTGGCCTCTTGACTGTATTTGTCATTAACGGAGTAGTTCACCTTCAAAATGAAAATTCTGTCATCATTTACACGCCCTCTTGTCCTTTCAAACCTGTATGACTTTCTTTCTTCTGCAGAACACAAAAGAAGATATTTTGACAAATGTTGATAACAGAACAGCACAGCCCCCCATTCACTTCTATTGTAACCAATGCAAGTGAATGGGGGGCTGTTAACAACACTCTTCAAGATATCTTCTTTTGTGTTCTGCAGGAGAAAGAAAGTCATACAGGTTTGAAAGGACAAGAGGGCGTGTAAATGATGACAGAATTTTTTATTTTGAAGGTGAACTAGTCCTTTAAGTTTTTTTAGGGCAATACACATTCAACATGACTGAAAAAGTGAAGAAGTATGAATTCTAATATCAACTGCATTTACTATATTAATCAAGCGTATGGCATTAGTTCTGGCAGGTCACGTGAGTCAAGCTCGCATCAGCTGATCCTCATCTACCTATAGAAATATGACGCCATCACAGCTTCCGCTAAAAAATTCATTCAGCTAACAGCAGATTATAGCGTTGCTCAGGAGCAAATTACGTTTACGTTACATTTATGCATTTGGCAGACGCTTTTATCCAAAGTGATTTAACTCAATCATTTTTGACGGTAGCGAACCTGACAGAACTATATTAAAGGGATAGTTCACCTAAAAATTTAAATTCATTCATCATTTACTCACCCTCATGTCATTCACAAAATTCACAAAATAAGATATTTTGAAGAATGTTGGTAACCAAACAACATTGGCTCCCATCGACTTGCATTGTATGGATACAAATCACTATGAGCATCACTAAGCATTTGTACAGGTTTTGAACAACATGAGCTTGGAAAAATGATAACAAAAGGCACTTTTAATGCAAGTAAAATGTATTGCTGTGCGTTCACACCTCCGCCGTCAAGAGCGTCAAAATGGCCGGAAGTCATTAATTTTCAATGTGAGCCGGCAGCGAGCAGCGGAGAGTTGAAATCAGGTCAACTTTATGGTAATGAGCTATGACGCGGTTCGGCGGCAACCAATCAGAACGTAGAAGTCCACCGCTTGAGAGGATTCCAGAGAATGCAGCCCTGTAAACTTTGGTCTACGTCAGAGCACCAGAGCGTCCACAAATCTTTCTACAGCGTTGTTGGCAGGGCGGCCAAAGCGATTTTTGACACTCTCGACGGCGCCGGTGTGAACGTACAGTTATAATACATAAAATATGCGGTGTAAAATTGCATAGACTTAAACATTATATATTACAAGATTTTAAATAGGGTTATACTGTAACTGCCTACTAAAGTTATAATCTAAAACAGAATGTTCTCATGTCATGGCCATTACACCATTTACATATTTTTTAAATGTAAGAGTTTCCTTTTAATTAAATTATTATTTTTGTCATAATCAACATTGCGACACGAATGTTCTCAACAGACCTTTGCTCAAAATGAAGCTGGAACATCCTTAAGTACTCCCTCCTTAAGGAATGTTCCAGCTTCAGTTCAAGATAAAGAACACAGAGAGTTTCAGCTTACAAACAAGTATGAGGAGATGTCATTAAGCAATGTGTCATTGACCTTTTGGTTGTGACCTTTTTTCATACATGAACCAATCTATACTGATTATGTTTACACAAAACATTGGTGTTGATTCAACTATGAGACATCGTGGAACGTTCTGATAGTCACCTGGACAACACCCATGCAGGAGTCCAGGAAAATGGTTCCTTTGGGTTCTTTGGATATTTTCTCATCTTTGTAGAAATTCAAGTTGTATGATCCATCTCCCAGCTGGGTCAAGTGGAAATACCTTCTCTTAAAAGACTATAGTCAAAGAGAAAGAAAGAGACGCAATGAGCGTTGCATGAAAAGTGCAGATTCGCTATGTTGAGATGGTAATCTTGTGACTGTTCTAAAAATAACACCTAGGGGAAGGGGACCATGGGAAAATGGACTGAATTGGTAAGGTCCCACTTCCTGTCTGGCTCTAAGGGCCAAGCTAAGGGTCAAGTGTTTGTTCTGCAACCCAACTAGCTCAAAACAAATTTGTGAAGAATCAGCCAACATGTCATTATAATGTTGATAATGTCAAAATTCATGGTCATGTGACAACAATGTAGCATACTATAGTTATAGTATTTAGTAAACGGCATTCCATTCGAACCCAGCCAATAAAGTATAATCTTTAATACAAAATCTTCAACACCATTACAATGGCCAACGGGATGCCATCATGTTGACTCGTGCTAACTCACCCTCATTGTAACACTGATGGCACTGTTCATGTTTGCCTTATGCAGCCAGCCGTGCTTGGACACGCCCCCTTTTTGAGAGCCCAATGAGGCAGCATCCTGCAGAAAACAAGGGAGGGGTATAACATGCCACCCAGAGCCACACAAACAGTAACACACAAAGTGTGACTTAATCTGTTTCTTTAAGCTCGAACAAAAACAAGTTGATATCCAGCATCATTTCCCACATTAGAGCCCCTGGACGCCTTCCTCCATGTTTCAACATGAAGTCCATTTTCACCTGACCCTCTCAATTATTCATGTTTTCCCTCGTCTCTACAGGGAGCTGCTTTAAAACTAAACAAACAAACTCCGTTCCTGACAGAGAGCTCAGACAAAGCGGCAGACTCTGAGATGGAATTCTGGGAAATGTAGGTGAAACCCAATCAGGGGATCAGATAGCCCGGAGACAGCGGAGTCCTGTGTCTGCTCTTTCTCTAAGGTTAATGTAGTCCCGCAGGCACAAACGCATTACTAATGAGCTGTAAGTTCCTTATCATTTATTTATTCTTCTCGATAGGCCAGTGTGAAGGTGGAGAAGCGAGAGAGAAATCACACGTGTTGCAATAGGCTTTTGAATTATGGTGAATATCATTTTCATTGCCTGTTTCCATACTAAAGCCCAGTTAATAAGCAAAACCACATGAGTCTCTTTTTAATAACTTCTTCAAACAAACCTCTTGACACACTGAGTTTGAGCAGCTGAATATTAACTAACGAAATTCCTGAGGTGGACAATAATTACATTAAACGCTAATTACAATGCAGTAGATTTTACGCAATACGAAATATTACCACATAACTATGTGACAGATCATCCACCTCTTTGTGAATGATATGTGGTGAGTAATGCGCTCAAAAGCTTCAACCCAGCCTCCACCAAAAAATATAATTTGACTATTTTTCTGTATGTCATACACATTTTTTTTAAATTTGTAATATAATATTTCACTTATTCCTTTTATTCTCGTTACTCTGTACAGTATTTTGTTTACAATGCATATTCAATGCTTTCACCTGCCCATCCTGTCTAAATGAAATAATAATAGTAAACGGAACTGGATAAAATAAAGTCAGCTTGATATGGGAAGAGTCAGGAGGGATGCCAGAAGAATTGTCATAAGAAACCAGAACCGCATTGTCACGATCCCAGTCCGTGTTTCCCCTGTGTTGGTGAACCTTTCTGTTACTTCCTGTTCTGTGCCATGTTTTGTAGTCCTTTGTAGTTTTTAGTGTTAATTAGTTCCTCCAGGTGTGTCTTGTTATCTTGTTAGTTTCTATGTATTTAAGCCCTAGTGTTTTCTTTGTTTGGTGTCGGTCTTTGTTTCATGCTTTGTTTTTGTGCCTCCTTCGTTCTGTGGATTACCTTGGTTTGTTTTATCTTGTATTATTTTCATTAAATATACACTGCACTTGGATCTGCTTCTCTGCCTGGATTACTCATCGTTACAGAAAGACCGACCACAGCATGGATCCAGCAGTACGTCGTTTGGACCGACTCCATCAAGGCAACACTTCCCTCGAGGAACATATACAGACTTTCCTGGACATTGCCCATTTCTCTCAATACCCGGACTGTGTACTAATAGAACTGTTTTTTGATACTCTTAATGATTACTACCATTGCACACTCAACCGTAATGGTCCTCGAGGGTCCTTAGCTCAATGTCTGGAGAATGTTCTTTTTTTATGTGGATCTCCCTTCACCGTGGGCGATGTGGAGGAGGAAGCTTCCCCAGATTGGAGGGCCGGTGTCCCCAAAGTCCAGAGTCCGTGGTGCCGGAAGTAACTGGTCCTGAAGCTCTTCGTTTTGAGGCTGCTCTGCTGGTGGTGGTTGCTGCATTGGGGTGTGTCTGGGCTGTGCACTGCTCTCACGTTCCGGAGGCTATTGACGAGCTGGCAGCTCCAGAGTCCCCCGAGACGGTCCCATCCGGACTTCCAGAGATCTTCGAGCCGGTCCCGTCTGGCGTTTCCGAG